>NC_091111.1:9042500-9147500 GCF_024713975.1 Paralichthys olivaceus
GCACATTAAATCTTAAGTCTTTGTCGCTTTCACCATCTTTGCCCTGGATGTCTACGTTCTCATCACGTCCTCCTCTCATGACACCAGGATTTGTTTTTGCTCAGATATCTGCACATTGAAATAAAAGACACAACTCACAGTCATGTATAAGAAGCACCCCCTTCTTTGACAGGAAACAGTCACATTGATGTTCTTGTCATTCCTGTGCACACATCTGGTAGTTGCTATAGAAACCTGTCACCTAGCAGCAGCACATGTAGTTGCTATAGGGACAATACATCATGTGACATCTCCTATAGATTAGGTTCATACGACAAAAGGCATTTCCTTGCACAGAAACGGAGCACATGCAGAGGATTCTCTCCCAGGAAGTGTAATGGTGTAGAAGGTGTAATTTCTGCCAGTGGGAATGTTACATTTAACTCACGCAAGAGTAAATGATTAAATGTCTCCAGTGACAGAGTGAATCTGCTCCCTGAAGGATGAGGTGTATCAAATTGTTTTAATAGTTTTTCCTGCACGCACAGAAAAACATCGGAAGCAATTTACTCTATTAAGGTGATAACTTGCAGGCTACCTCATTATTCATTTTACATTTATTTAGAAAACTGCTAATTAAGAGAGTTAAATGGGAAATGGAGGGGTGGATTACTCATTATTTTTAAGTTTTGTCTGAAAGAAGGTGAAAAAGACCTAATTTTATTTTCATACACTCTTCCACCAAAAGGATACAACATTATCCAGAAAGCAGAACAAATTCACACTGATATTCACAGTCATCTAAAGACCGAAACACTGAAGGATTTCTTTATGTATATTCTACATGCACAAACAAGGTTTATGTACAATGTGATTATCACCCTACAGGTGCTATGTTTTATCTGTACATTTCATATGTTGAGGTTTGATTTACTTTAACATTTAGTTTATCTATTTTAACATAATTTATTTTATGCGATGGAGTAGCAAAGCACCACTTAAAGGGAAAAACCCAGGTATTTAAGGAAAAAGGTATAATATAACAAGAATAAAGTCGTAATTGTAATTCTTCTTGTCATTTTAAAGGCAAATATCAGATCAACCTGTTACCTGCATTAAAATAAGTAATGTAGAGAATCTTGTTAAATCATTTATTGCCATAAGTTTCACAAATTTAAAAAAAGTAATCTTTTTTATCATCAGCACCACATTATCATAAGTATCAGAACTTTAATAAGAATAAATAACACTACATTACATTCACAGCTGCGTGATATTCAAAGAGCTTTTGGTCTAAGATCTTGGATTCAGAAGGACTGAAAGCACAGAGACCACAGGTTGTCCTTGGTAATTATTTCCTGAAAAAAGTTTTGCCCCTTAGAAATTATCATTGGGTTTTTTTTTTCTTACATTTTCATTGATTTCCCTGAGGAATAATTTATGAATCATGATGAAAAAAAATCTGTCATATTATTAGACTAATATCTATTAGTGTGTGCAATTTGGTGCAGCTTGATTAAATTTAAGGGGACCGCTGGGCCTTGGAGGTGGTATGTACTCTTCTGAGAGCCATTCTGGTTTTACTACTACTTTTAGGATTTACCTCTCTATTCTTTTTAAGGGCAGTGAGCCTGCCAATACAAATCCCGATCAACTTTCTTGTCATGGGAATAAAATTGAATCTTGAATCTTTAAAAAACAGTGCAGATTGGGTGCTGGCTGCGGAGCCTGAATTTTCCCTTGTCATTTCATGTGGTCACTGCAGATCCTGGACTTTCTGCGCCACAGTTGTGTTAACTGGTTTCTCATTAGGCTGCTGGTGTGCCTGTTAGGACAGTGTTTCGTTAGCTCTGCTCCAATTGTTTCTCACAGCAGCCTTGTTAAAACTGAAGATGCGCCCGGCTACTTTGCCGCCTCTGTCCTGTCATCACCTCACTCTTCTCTCCTTTAATTTCAAGCTTTTCTCTTCTCTTCCCATTCGCTCCTCAACCCTACTTTGTCTCATCAAAACAGCTGCCATCCTCTTTTTGTGTTGAGCTTTTGATACAGGCTCTCAGTTGGTGGTTATGACTCAGAGTCGCTCCCAGGTACATTTGCTCTTGTACAGTATTTGCCTGTATATCTTTCTTAAAAGCCCCCTCCTCTCCTGTTCCTGTGATTCTGTTCTTGTCTCGAGTTTTTTGTCACCCCTGTCTTCTCTCCTCCTGTCCTCCCCATCCGTCCTTTTCTCTCCTTTCAGTAAATTAAGAAAATCTCTATCCCCCCCGCTCTTGCAACAGTGTGTGGGTTCCCGTTTGACGCACGCTAAGGAGAAAATCAAAAAAAGGGAGACAGAGGGAGCGCAGAAAAAAACCCAGAGAAAAACAGGCTTGTTGTGTTTGTCCTTGTGTGATTCACCATCTGTGGTAAAGCACTTCCCTACAGCAGCATCACCAACAAGACGATTGACATGAAAAACGCATAAAAATGTGAGACGGAGACAAGAAGGCAGGAGGAGAGAACATCTGGTCTTATGTGTGACTCCCACTTAGTTTAGCTAACTACCCCTAGTTATCCTTGTCTGATTGAGAATGCTTTTTTAAAAGTCATAGCTTTGAGACATGTAGACGAAAAGAAAGGAAGGGAGTGAGAAAGTGGAGAGTGACCAAATAGAGGAAAATTAGAATTAGAGACAGATTATAAATAGATCCAAGGGGACATTGGGTGAAGGAGGAAAAGACAAAGAGAGAGAGGCGAGAGCGTGAAGGGGGGGGGGATTATTCAGGGTCACAACCAGAATGCATTAGCGGATAGAGTGTGAATGGGGGTGGGGGGGGGGGGGGGCATGTGGGAGCAAGGAAGATGAGATAAATTAATAAATAGACAAGTGAAGGTCATGGGTGTGTTCTCATTCCCATGATAAATCCGTTTTATCGTCTCATGTAACAGACGTACACTGTGCAGAAAAGTGATAACCATTCGGAACAATCTAAATCAATGTTTTAATTGAAGATAATGCATCAGGCAGTGCAGACAAGTCAGAGGGGGCATTTTAAGCAAAAACACAATTCTATGAAGAAGGCTTTTCCCCTGTGGGTATGTACAGTAGCCTCTAAGCCATAGATTGATGATAAAGATGGACGGCTTCTTGTCTTCCCCCCGAGCCTGAATATCCTGAACTCAAGAGCTGCTATCTTCCGTCAAAGATGTCACTTGGAGTCTGTGCAGTAGTGATTTTGGGATGGAGCTGCAGGAACGAGGTCCCACCGACTCAACCAGTCACGAGTCACAACCAGCTGTCAATCAAAATACATTTCACCCAATTTATGAAACACATTGATTGGTCCATAAGTGCAATCATGTGCATTTATCAATGAAATGTATCACAGTTGAATAAAAATCATATTCCAACTGATAATAATGAGTCACAATCGTGTTCTAACTAATAATGAGTCCCATTTTAACTTAACGCTACTAACATGTAACACGACAGATGTCACAGCTGCTACCAAAAAACCTTGTAGTTGTTAAATTGTTGATCATGCAACAAATAGAACAATGTCTTTAAACAATAATTCTGATACCAAACAATCTTAGTGTCATCAACAAACATTATCAACATAGAAGTTTAGAATTTAGCTGGAGACCTTCCTGTGTCTCATGCCCATTAACAATAAATATTGATTAACATTTGAAATGTTCCAGCTGTCTAACAGAGCTATGTGCTGGAGATTGTTCTGGCTATATTATGACAACTTGTTATTTCTGATATCATCCTGAAGGTATTACAGGAGTTCTAACATGGCACGCAACAAAAACAGTTAATGAACTTGTAGCAATGAAGAAGAAGAATTTTACTTCCACTACTATTCAGTACCTTGGTTATTCAACATCTAATGCAATCTGTTTAATCTCATAATGGTTCACAGGACAATGCTAATGCTCATGTGAGCTCAGATTAACAGGCATTTAAACCCAAATGAAGGCTTCTAAAATAAGCCTGGGTTTGTTTTTGAGTCTTTAACTCTTGATAATTATTAATAGACATCTGAGCAGCTGGTGTGCAGAAAGACTAGGATTCATTTGAACATTATCATTTCCAGCTTTCTCCACTTTTCCACGCTTCCATTTCTTTTCAACAGCAGCAATAAGGTGACAATAAACATGCAAACACAATCCAAGACAGCATGTTTTTCTCTTTCTGACTGCTCCGTTCCAAACTCTCTGATCCTCCTGTTTCTTTAAAGTCAGAGTTTCTCTCTCATACATACAGGAAGAGCAGTAAACAAAAATCCTGCAAAAATAAATACAAGTACACACACACACACACACCCCTGTCCATGTAGTCTCCAAGGCTGATAGTCATCAGTTTAACATCAACAGTAAACAGAAGGGGTAACGTTGAACTGGATGTGTTCTCCTTTAGCTGCTCACATCTGTATCACTGCTCGACTGTGAATAGAATTCCTTGTACTTTGAAAGACAGCAAAACTCTTTCCCTTTATTCCCTGATATTTTTGTGTCAAAAATAACTGAAGAATAAAAATATATGCAGGAAATATGACAAATGGAGCTGGGATTCTTGGAACTGGTTCAACCCACACCTCCTAAAGAGCATCTGGCAGACTTCGACTATGCTGAAATGCATATGTGCTCCCCTTGTTCTTAAATATTCTCGCTGGCAATGTTTTTTCTTCATGTTAATGTGTCTATATTTGTCTCTATCTAAAGGATGTTTTCTTTTGTTCTTTTATTAAAGGTTCAGTGTGAAAGATATGGGTGAAAGGGATCTATTGGCAAAAATTGAATAGTGATGTTGTCACTAATGTATTTCATTTGAATTGTATAAATTGTTGTTTTCTTTACCCTAGAATGAGCCCTTCATATACAGTATAAATACTATATATTTACATCAAGAGTGGGTCCTTTCTATGGAGGGTGCCATGTTTTTAACAGTAGCCCAGACTGGACAAACTAAACACCTTTTGATATTTTATGAAAACTGAAGGCTACCACAGGTTTGGAAGGGGAGGGTGTGGTGAGAGGTATTCAGCTGCAACTAGATGTCATCATATCGTACACACCGAACCTTTGATTTGCATCGTTTTATAAGATTAGAAATCATCAGCTTTAAGTGGTCCCTTGATCTGTGGCACAAACACGCCTTCATAACAGGTGCTGGACAGCACTGGTTATTTCAGACTCATGACTAATGTGCGTCTGCATGTAAACCTGCAGGTTAAGTATGACTGCAGCAGCCGGTGTGCTAACAGGCTTGGCCAAGCTAAAACGCCAGGACTCTGCCCGCTCTCAGCTTCGATCTGGACAGTCTACATCACCAGGCCTGGGAAACCCCGTCCCAGAGGCTCCTCCCAGGTGCTCATCTCAAGCTTATATTTAAAAAGTGTAAATGGAAATGAACTAAAATAGTATTTGTGACATTATTTTTTGCCCCTTGTTATAGTTGACAGTCTTTACACTATATGTCACCAAATTTAAGTCTCAATGGTGATTTCTTTCATTTCTATCCATTTAGAAAAAGGAAACGACGCACCGATGTTGTGGTGGTACGCGGCAGGCTCCGCCTCTACTCCGCCTCTGGGTTTTTCCTCCTCCTGGGACTGGTCATCTTAGCCATAGGGATCTGCATGGCGACGCTGGGTTACTGGCCGCACAGGGAAACCATGCCCTCGGCCAAATCGACGATTGGAGGAGGATCAAAGACGGCAGCAGCTGGAGGAGACAAGTCTTCTTCCACACGTGAAGGAGCCGGAGCCAAGATGTCCGTCACAGAGGGGGATGAGGGTATGTCCAGCAGGAGCCATGATGTGCAAGGTGAGGAAAGAACCATAATAACATTTATTATTAATAATATTATATTAAAAGGCTTAATCCCTGTATGTCTTGTTCATGTAGGGACACCCTCCAAGCAGACAGGGGGGGCTCTGACGAGGTTCCTGGAGCAGCATCTTCACTCTGAGCGGATGAAGATGTTTGGGCCTTTCACCATGGGCATTGGGATTTTTATCTTTATTTGTGCTAATGCCATTCTTCATGAAAACAGAGACAGAGAAACAAAGGTACACACACACACAGGAATATACATATATACCGTATGTATATATATATTCTTGTACTCATAGACTTCATCAAATACTAGAACTATGTACTGTACTATGTATTTGTGGGTTATATATTTTGTGTTGCTCCCTAAATTGCAATGTGAAACCAGAGCTGGATTCAATTTACTGTACTTTAATGTCATGGACCTCACATTTAGCATATTCTCATTTCTGTTTTTCATCCACTTTATAAAAAGTGAGGGGCATGCTCACTGCACTCATCCATATTCATCAACTGTTCTTAACTACCATGCAGATCAGATTTCTGTGCTCTCGTGCTTTCACCTTCCCCTCCTTGATTTAATTAATTCTCCCATCTTCCCTTGCATGTAATCCGTGTGAGAATCAAACAACATTGCAACATAAATGCAAAATAATCCAAAACGGTGGAACAATAATTGGATAAAATGGAATATTAAACATATTGCCAGGCAATCTTCAGCTTAGTGCTACTGCTCCTAATAATATATTTCTCTTCTGCACTAGATAATCCATATGAGAGACATGTACTCCACGGTTATTGACATCCATCGCCTCAGGCAGAAGGAGCAAAAACAGCACCACCGCAACAGCGCCTATGCAAGAGAAGTTGGGGACCTTCGAGGCTTCGGAGCTGATAACGCAGCTCGAAGAGCCAGCAACTCCCTCCTGGCGTTCTCCTCTCGTGCTGGAGGTGGAGGAGGCTCTATGGAGGAGGAGGTGCTGTTGGGTGATGAGTTTCACAGACAGAGAGAGCAGGCTAAGTTGGATTGTAGCTTTGCGGGCCTGCTGGCGCCGCTCTACAAAGATCGGCCCCTCTGTGGGCCTGGGCTGGGGCTGGGCCACTCTGATTCAATGCACCATCAGTGGTCGATGGACGGAGACGGGGAAAAGGGAGGACACCATGCTCGCTCTATCGTCTCCTCCTCCATCTCTGCTTTTACTCTCCCTGTTATAAAACTCAACAACTGTGTTATTGATGAGCCAGAGATGGAGGTGATCACTGAGGAGGATAGAGGAGGAGAGAGGAGAGACAGAGAGAGGGCGCAGCCCCTGAGCTCCATGGAGTCTCTGGTGGTTCCAGTAGCATCGATTGCCAAGGCCTCCAAACCGCCGAGCTTACACCGAAGTAACTCTGCCTCCTCCTCATCCCACTGCTCCTCTATCTCCTCGTCCTCCCTCTCCCCTGCTCCCTCCTCTACCTCAGGCTGCTGGCTCTCTCCGGGAGCAGCCAGGAGTGACTTTGGCTCCAACAACTCTCTGCACATGCTCAGCAGCCACTCTAAATCTCTGGACCTGGAGCGCGGGCCGTGCATGCTCAGCGTGCACCCGGAGCAGCGCAAGCACCCCAGCTGGCCCCGCCTCGACCGTAGCAACAGCAGCCGCAGTATCAGCGGCAACAGGGGCAGCAGTAAAGGCTACACGCGGCTGGAGGACAGGGAGGAGCCAGGGGAGCGGCTGCTAGACATGTCATTGTCGGCGACAGCGAGGCGCGACTTCAGTAAGCGCGAGAAGCTGCTAATGATATCGAGGTCGCATAACAATCTGAGCTTTGAACATGACGAGTTTAACAGCAACACACTGAAGAGAGGCAGCTCTGAGACTCGATTCTGAACTAAAGGTTGAGGACTGTTCGGCCCCGTTCTGTAAATTGCTCTCCAGACAGTAGGAGTGTTCGTTTGAGGGCGAACTGACGAGTGTAACAGCTGCACCCTGGAGCGAGGAAACTCAAACGTGGGTTTACAACACTTTTTTTGAGCAGCAGGCTGAGGAGCAGTGAGTGACGGACCATCTTGCTCAGTAAAAGGATCAGGCCTCATGTCAGCCAGACTCTGACCTGGTCCAGAAGTGCTGTTCTGTAGCCGTCCCTGAACTGTAACCTACAATACATTTCCCACTCGGGAGTAATATAAAAATCACGTTACACCATCAGTCTGCTTTACACAAGAATAGTTTTAAGAAGGTTTGAACAGGATCTCAACAGTGAGACAAAGCTTTAGAATCAATACTGCTTCAGAATAACAGACTTTGAAAATTGCTTTTGTGTGACAGACTTTAACTCTAGTGGTGAAATCAAGGACACTCTGGAAATGTGTGAGCAATTTATCTCAGTGACATACCCTCAAATATTTTTATAACACATTCAATGCCCAATAACCAGCAAAAGAGAAGAAGCTCTGAGACACACACACACACACACACACACAAAATAATGAGTTGTACCATGAAATCTTTGAAAACAAAGTTATACAGCGCTTAATAGGGTTGTATACAAAGACTAAAGCTGTTATTGCATTTTGACTCTACAAGTCTTGACACAAAAACAGAAATGACAACTAAATTAAAACAAGTGAGAACTTACTGCGTGGTGCAAACCTGAGAAAGAACATGTATCGGTATGTGAGGGTTTATCAAGTTTTAGATTTAGAGTGGTGAGGAATATGTTTTCAAGGTGGTTCCTGTATGTTTGTGTTTGTCTGATAATGTAGTAGATGTAGAAACTGGGTCACACAAACAGCAAAGTCAGACAAATGCAGCTAAGATACAAGAGTCAAAGCTGCTAAGCTGCAAAATACAATAACAGAGTCCGTGTTGGCCTGAGGTTTAAATGATGCCGCCCCTTTCTCTAGAAATACAGTGAGAGGTTTTGTACATCCACTACTGAAAACTATCTTGAGAGACTTCACTCAGGATACGCAGTCTATTATTTATATATCGATAATCTTTGTCTATTCACGAACCTGTATTCAGTATCAGGACCTGAGTATGACCAGAAGCCTGAGATGTTTTCTTTTAAACACATTCACCAAAGCTCAAAGTGATGTGTAGAAATTGCTCACTTCAAATTGACAGTCAGAGGAGAAGTTATTTAGTTTATTAAATGAAAAGTCACATTTGTCTTTATAATAATTGAGAGATCTGAATTATTTTGGCTCTGCACGATCGACAGAGACAAATATCACAATAAACTAGAGATTTTGATTCCGATACCTGGACTTTGCATATTGATTTTTCCATTTCTGATACTGATATCAGAATTGGAACATCTAACATCAGAAATCCAGGGATAATAGTGTAATATCAGCTAAGCTGTTATTATATCTCTCATATGTCATTTTACAACATATTGTTTTTTTCAATACTCTATTAAATAAAGAAGGTCCCATGATGCAATGCCTCATCATAATTTGACATTACGTTATCACATGTTGAAAAGGTTTATTCTCAGTGCGGCCACTACACTTGTCTTTATTTATGAGCCAATAAATTGCCTCCGTATTGATCAATAGCTATGTTTCAGGTTCTGTTTGGTTTGTCAGCTACTCTACCTTATAAATGCTGTCAAGTTCAAAACGTCTCTAACTGTTCTCTCAGCTAATTTTGACAATTCTTGTTAGTTTGAAATCTAACCTGATGTGTTTGGAGACAGACAGAGCAACATTCCAGAATCTTACCACAGAGCTTCATTAACTGGTTCCCTGCAGTTTATGGGTCAATGTCCAATTTCATCCTTTCTCAAAATAAACTGTATTTTCACTGAAACAGGTTTTGTCCTAATGAGTGCAAATGACCACCGCTGAGTCCTACACACACACACACACACACACACACACACACACACACACACACACACACACACACACACACACACACACACACACACATCCTCTGACATGACATCCAAGCACAACTTCCAAAATTCTTCTGTAATTCATTTTTCTGTCTCTATGTCTACCGCATACAAAATTATAGTATGGATGAGTCATCATCAATTATCACATGCTCTGTAGCTCTGTGGGTTGACACACACACACACACATAAACTGACTTGCATGAAGGCATGAATAAATATTGCAAATAAATAAACAAAGCATAAATAACCCCCCCCCCCCCCACATACACACACACACACGAAGCATCAGGATGCTGCCTCATGTCTGTGACTGAGGAAGCACATGATAATCCTAACCCTTTGTGAAGGCACAAAACATATTTAGGCAGCAGAGATGGATTATGTCACATCAAATTAACACAGAGCAACTACAGGAACATTACTCCCTCCTTTTTCGACTTTACTTGAGTCTCTTTGTTGAGGATTTTAAGCTTTAGTATGAAATTAAAGGGTGAAGTGTTGGATATGTAGGTGCAGGGAAACAATGTATATAACCTTGACCTTTGTAATTTTCAGAAATGAACTGTGGAAAATGTCAGAAAAGGTTTACATGTGAAGAACGCAGCAGGAGATTGTCCAGGTCAAACACATGCACAACATCAGGACAACTGTGCGTCTTGTTTATCTAATGATTCTACTAAAGTCAAACTAGCAGGAACACACTGTGGTCGCCAAGCAAATCTTGTTCTGTTAAGACAGATGGCTGACCAGTCACAGCAACAGAATCCAATGATTCTAATGTTTGACTGCGTGCACAGAAATACATCCAGCTCATCTAAATGCAAGTGTGTTTTCTCTGTGACCGCCGCTGCTTCAACAGGTGATGTATCCATTCCTCAGTTTCAGTTTTCTGAGGGACCCCACAACCAAACAGCGTGACACACACTCTGCATCATCTCAGTGTTTGTTCTGTCCCGAGCCGATGTGTTACGGGAAGACACCTCATGTCCTCTCTCCTCCTCGGCTCTGACACGCACTTCAGTTTGCTGAGAGGCCTGTTAGTCTGTTACAGTCTGTGTAAGGTTTACATGCTTTTATGTTCAGATAACACTTTCCTTACACTGCCCTTTGCTGCAGCTCCTCTTTTCAGCCTCTGTCTGAATCTCTTGGTCTCACGCTTCCAGGTAATGTGATAATGTTTTATTCATGTTACGCAGAATGATCATGATCCATTACACATGATCAATCAAACAGAGGAGGGAGAAAACTAACTGACTATCTTGCTGGCTAAGTGGCTAGGAGTGTGTTTTCCCTTTGTTTGCCCCAAAGGTTATAGCAGGTAAAGCGAATATGATGCAACTAAAAAGCAAACGAGATCAAACGTCCTGAAATTGGGGACTTCTCTGAGTGCAAACATTGTTCCACATTATATCTTTAAACTTTACTTCGGTGAAGACAGCTCTTACATTTGTTTCTGAAAAATTGTCTCAAGTCTTTGACATTTCCTGCAGCAGCAGGTTGGAATAAACAGAAGAAGATCTGGGAGGTACACTGAGTGGTGAAAGCTACCAAGGCTGCACTGATAATGAAAAGTGTGCCAGCTACAGAAAATCCCACCGCTACATAAAAGCCTGTCAGCCTGGACTCTGGACAGAACCCGCACAGTGATTAAAATAAACAGAAGAAAATATTCTACAATCACTGTTTAGTGTTGAAAAATTTGTGTAGACAAAGATGCGTAAAAACACATCAAGGTATGCAAATGAAAATGTCAACCTCTAAGCCCCCCCTGTTATTATTATAATATTTATAATCACAAGAATTGAAAAGCATGACACTGAGCACCTGAGGCACAAGTGAAATCGCTGAAGAGGAGAAGGAGAGAGAGGATTCATCTTTCATATCATCATTCATAGTATATTTTCTCCGTATTTGTCATAACCAGGTTTTATTTTGTGTGTTTGTATTTTAATCCTTATTTTGTGTGTTTGAAGTGATTGTGAGTGCTGTGTATTACACCCCCTGTGTTTTTGCCAGTAACAGCAGCAGTGATGTGGGCAGTTTACTGGCATAATCAGCCAATAAACAGACTAATTACAACAACACATCTGGAGGGGAAAGTGAATGGTTCGCAGATTAGCTGAGGACTGCGGCTGCCAGGAGGGCAAAACTGCGTCAGTACAGCCGTCGCAGATAATAACAACGCTCAGTGGTTTGAGATGTGAGAAGTAGTAATGGAAATGAGTCATCCAGTCAGTAACATACTGGTTTCCAGAGCCATGAATGCTCTAATATTAATATTTACTGATCGGGGGAAAGAGCTCTAAATGTTTGTTTTATCTAACTGATTCTTTTGACTTTCAACAATGTTGGTACAAGTCTTTCTGATTTAAATATGACTAAGAGACAGATGTTAAATGCCGAGAAGGAATTTTTTCTAGCTGCTTCAACGTGTTTCAGGATGAATCCCGGGTGCCTGAGGCCTCAGGTTCAGCTGACTACAGGTGCCTGTCATGGTTTTTAAAATCACTTTGCTGCCATGTTGTCATTATGTCATGTTGACCCCTCTCCCTCTCCACTGCACTGAATCCTGTGTAATTAAGCAGAAAACTGAGTCCCCCTGCAGTGTGTGTGACTGAAAGAGCCTTGTGGCGATAGCTCCAATGTGCGAGTGTATTCATGTGCCTGTCTGTGTGCGTTTGTGCACTTGCCATGAGGCAACAGTGGGGGTGCCAGCCTCGTTGCCATAGCAGCCCGAGATGTGGTCTGGTCCCCTGCCTGAGGAGTAAAATCACAAACACACAGATGCACGTTCACACAACCGGAGCATTTAAAAACAGCGTAAACGTTAACTGCCGGCCATTAATTGAAGAGAAAATGATATAGCAGTAAAATGGAGGTGTAATCGTGGAGTTAATCCAACTGCCTGTGGCTCTGTCCCGCAGAGATGATGGTCAGATCATGTAAGGTCACCACCAGTTATCTGATGTGGCCTGAATTTGACCAGTCTCTGCTGGTAGGGAATAAACCCAATGTAGTAAAACTGTATAAATATATTAAAAGAGTGCACTCTGTTCTAAATATAGATAAAGAAGGTCAAGATGTTTCTATACATACTGCTGCTCTACAACGTCAAAGTGCAGTTTGTAATAGAAGATGTACTGTAGACCTGGAATGAATCCTAAGCTCTGTGTGTGTGTGTTTTGTTCAGCACAGAAGCCCCTTCTTTTTATTTTCTCAAATGGATCAAGAGAGTTTTCTGATTCAGTTAAATGCCAAGAAAAGAATAATAGGCAGGATGTTTGGCCTCTTCAGTAAAAACAAGAGGCCATTAAAGTAGAGCCCCCCCCTTTCTGCATCAGTTGAATATGATTCATCACTGCTGAGGGAACCAATTGTTTATTGGTCGTCTTTTTTTTAATTTTTATGGCCAAGTATTGAATTCATTTGATAGAGATATTGGGATGTCTAAAAGAATCCTGCTTAGTAGAAAACACACACGCGCATGCACACACTAACAGTGCCAGGTGAGTCACCGGTGGGCTTTGCATCTTATATTCATATTCCGTTCTGAAGATCCATTTCTCCACCCATCTGTTTCTTTTCTCTTGTGGTTTCCTCCTCATTTCCCCAACGCTCAGCCGCCACCTTCACCATCATCATCTCTCTCCCTATCTCTCTCTCTCCCTCCCTCTCTGCATGTGTTTTCTTCCGTATTTTATTTCCGGTTCGTATCTTGTCCGTCATGTGTGCATCTCTTTCATGACCCCCTCCCCACCCCCTTCTTCTCTGCCTCTCATATTTGTAAGGCTGTGACACTGGAAACTAAACGAGAGCACCAAGGTGAACTGTGAGCTGTTCATATTCCACACGCTCCAGTTACTGCTACTACTCACATGCTGCTGGTTAAAGAACCTTTTTGAGTTTGGTATGTTTTGAATGAATCTGGCAGAGCAGCTGTGTCTCAGTTATTTGTTAGTGCTGCCTGCTGTTTATCTGCTGCAGCTGTATCTCTGTTCTGGTATTAAAGATCCCATTTGCAGCTGCTAGTAACATGTGATTTGTATGTGGGCCTCTGAAGTGGATAAAAGAGTTACCCTAGTTATTATAAAATTGCTCTTCCAAATAGTTTAGAGGGTATAATCAAAAATCAATGCAGAAGAGGTTTAGACACCATTGCTTGTTCTCATCTGCATCTTTTTGTTGGTTGGACTATTCAAAAACTACTTAACCACTTTCCACCAGACTCGGCAAAGGGACAGAGCCCAGGAAGATCCCATAAAATGTTGGTACAGATGCGGATTATCATTAAGGATTTATACAAAGATTTCTTACATTCCTTAAACTAGTTTTTATGACAAATGAATAATTTAGGTTATCAGACTAGTTTAATTTTTATATTTCTACTGTAGGAACTAGAAAATCATGTTATTCAGCTATGGTGAAGATGAGCTCTACTGAGTGCCAATCTCATTTCTAATATGGGTTAATCTCTAGAAACGCTAGATCCTACATTTTGAATAATTCATCTAAACAGCATCTTTCCTCAGATGTTCCTTGAATGGTAAACTCTTCACCTATAGTTTGAAACAGAAATAGTCAGATGTCAGTATTGTGGTTAATGGTCCGTTGTAAGTAAACTGAACGTAATATGTAATATCAGTGAAGTGCCCCTTTAATGCAAAGTCATTTATTTCAAATTACCTCTAGATCCTTTCTTCTCCTGCAGACACTGTTCAGTGCACAGGCCAGATCACTGCCCATGATTGCATTTACATCTGAAGTGGACTACAATAGCTGACGTGGTGATCAAATCTCTCCAGCCAGATGTAAATGCAAAATGGGCAGTTTTGTCTTAAAAAAAAATGCAAAAAGGAGATTCTGAATTGAACCAGAAATGTTGTGGTAATGCTTGTTATCCTTTTCCTTGTCTGTCCCCTCAATGTTCCTGCTCCTGTGTATGCATTGTGTATATTACAGTGTGTGTAATGTGTGCGTCACCGCTGGGAATCAACAGGGCGACAGGTTTGCCACCACTTCATCTGCAAACCTGTGATTCGTCATGTATCTGAAGTTGCTTCATTCAGCACATTTCAGCTCTTATCAAGGACGCAGAAGTATAAACCATAGGCTGTGTATAAAAGATTAGATATAAAACATTCATGGTTAGGAGAGATACCACATGTGAGAGCAATACATGTGGTTGGAAGAGAGTGTTTGCAAGGAATGAAAATTGGAGGAAAGAGGGAGCAGAGAGAGAAAGAGAGACTTATGGGAAATGAAGTCATTCCAGAGGTTTCTCAACCAGTGAGTGAGTGGCGGCAGACAGAGAGGTCACACGTAGCTCTGGGAACTGGGGCTTCTTTTACCATATCTGTGGGGTCAACACAGGGGTTGACGCATCACATCGATACTGGGTCCCGATAAAGATAGAGACTCTGGTCTCCAGGCAGAAGTTATCAAACGGTTTAAAAGCTTTTTCACAACACAGAGTCTTTTGTGTCTGCACTTCTTTACCACACACAACAAGCACTGTACCCTGTGGCGTGCCCAAGGACACACAACATACACTCACAGCTGATGTTATAGTCTGTCCTCATTAATAAACTACAGTGCATGCATGCATGAGCTAACCTCTCTCTGTTTGTGTGACTGTCTTATGTTATCCTCTTGAATGTATGGACTGTGTGTGTGTGTGTGTGTGTGTGTGTGTGTGTTAAAAGTTTGAACGCCCCCTCCTGTATTTCCTGTCTCTGTACGCATCATCTGTTCACTCAACCAATCAAGAGGAAGCATCCCACATTGCTCCTAACAAGCCAATTAAATTAGTGCTGCTGGAAGGAATGACCTCAGGGCACTCACCCCTTCTCCTGCTCATCTCCTCTTCTCTCTCTCTCTCTCTCTCTCTCTCTCTGTAAGTCATATTCTCCCTCTCTCTGTCATGTTCCCATCTGCGTTGCTGTTTGACCCCCCCCCCTTTTCTTCATCCTTTAGTCTCTACATTCTATTTTCTAACCATCTTTCTCCGTCCAACCAGATATTTCCCTCAGTAGTTCTCTATAATTTCCCATTGTGTGCTTTATCCATTCTTACTTTGAGCGTCTTAATTGTGCTCATCAGTCATCTACCTTGTTACGAAGCTGTTGCATAGATTGGCAACAAGAGATACAGGAGACACTCTTTCATATGATTAAAGTGAGAGAACCAGTTGGTTGCACAGTGAGAATTAAAAATTGAAACCTGCTTTAATAAATATTTTATATTAACAACAGATCCAATGACTCTCAGCGAAGACTCCTGGGCTCTAATGGAATCACGTGTGGTGTAGAACCCACAGAGATTTATCACCAAACACGGTACTCACAGTACTGCACAGTACTTGCCCAGCACCAAACAGCAGACAGACGAAGCTAGAGAACATAACCAGGGATATTTAAACCTATTGTGCAGTATGTAGCAGCTAAACACACTGTAAAAGGCCAAATGTGCAAATATAACTAGAAAACATTCAAGTGAACAATTGCAGCTGGAACAAAACTATTCCTCTAGTGTTTTCTTTTACCCCTCGGGACTATGAGGCTTCGACCAGAGGGTAGAAGCTGAAATTCCCCATGCAGAGGATGTGCATCGGGTGCATACACTGGACAGGTTGCCCATATACAGCAGGGCAAACAAACAGGGACAAACAACCAACCACGCTCACATTCACATATACAGCACAGAATACATACAACAAGAGGACAGACTCAATAGTTGCTCCGCCCAACAGGTGGAGACCAAGTCTGCAAACAAACCGTGAAGTGGAGCATGTAAGCAAACAGATGGAGAACAGAAGAAGAGCAAGCCTGACAGATAAGAATACGATTGAACACGTGATCGCCACAATCAGATGACTGCAGGTTTACACTGACTGACAAACGCTGCTTTCTGCTCTAACATGCTGATGGTGGGTTGAGAAATTGGCATCACTAACATAAATCCGTGACTCTACCATGACTATAATGTCATGGATGTGTAATGTAATGTTTTTTTCTGACAGAAGAGCTCAACCAATTGATTGCTCAGCTGCTAGAAATTGACAGATGCTACTTTTCACAGACATTTTATTTGCGTTTGCTGATAGAGAAACTTTTATTTTGCTAACAATGCAGAAAAGAAAAATGCATATATGTTTTAACTAAAATATACTGTACATGGTCGTATGGTGTATTTCTCTTTTCTAATTATTTCTATTTATTTCTAATATAGATTGTGGTTAAACTGTAAAATATCAAGCCTCAATTATATTTTTTTTATTATATTAAGAAATGGAATCATTGCAATTTTTGTTAATATGCGTATATAAATATATATATATATATATATTTATATATAAATATATATAGGCTTATATATACACATCATACATACATATATACATATCAAAAATGTTTTATTCCTATAGCGCTTCGGGCTTCTACCTCCAGAAACGTGTCAAACACTACTTTACAGTATCATCATGTATCATATGATCACATGGAGGATCATGACATAAGCTCCAGTGACTTTTCACACTCTGATGTCCAAACAGACTATTTTCAGACGGAACGTTGATTTAATCTTTGTAGAGTGTTCGACCAGTCATCCATGACTTAGCACAGGGAGGATATGAATTTCACAGTTTGAATTATTTCAGGTCAAGATGACAAATGATGACTGCACAGAATTTCCAGCGAATTGGTTTCTTTTATACAATACTTGTGAAAATTCACGTGTTGTGCTTTTAGTGACGTCTGATGACGTCACTGGGTGTCTATAAATGTTGTTCTCAAAACCTGAGACGAGCAATCATAAATAAATGAAAACAGTAACAGTCAAAAAGCCTCCACAGGGATTTGTGCTGCTCCTTTAAAGTGATTAAAACCATCGTAGCAAGAAAATGACCAACAATGACTCAGGGCTACAGAACCGTGTCATCACACTCCAACCGCTCTGTGCATGATCAGCATTATAACATATATAGTGTTGATCATGTGAAAGTAGAAATGAAATTCTGCGTTTGGATAAGAGAAAATTGGGAAGAAATGTCATTTTGCTAAGCTTTTATATTTCCACAAGTATTTGTAAAAAAAAAAAAAAAAAGTAATACTTAATATTTTGTCAGCCTCTTCTGGAACATGATTTGAATTTTAGAGGCGAACGAGCCCGGTGCCGAATACATAGAATATTTATTCCCTCACAAAGATCAGAAAGAAGTTCAATATGACCTGATCAGGCTGCGACAATAATGAGTGTGTTCTGTGAGGAAAATATAAATAATGAATTTGTGATTTGATTTAGCGTGAGTGTAGAGCTGAAGCTAGTTTGTCTCTGCACCGACTACAAGAGGCTGTGGGAGTTTGATTGAATTTGTCTCAATGACCCACAGAGATAGAGAGAAAGAGAGAGAGGCACATGTGAAACTGACACACACACACACACACACACACAAATTGTGTGTGTAAATTCTGCTCTGCTAATACTGCTCTTAACTTCCAGGTCACTATACGAAATGAAAGAATAAATATTATGGCGTTGTTAACATTTGTGCATGCAAACAAACTCATATCAAAATCACCTTTTCATTTTATCCCCCTTTCTTTCTCATGTCTACATCCCTTTTCCTGATACATGCATACACACACACCGCTGTGGTAAAATAATGCATATTTGATCTGAAGTCAGAGAGAGAGTTATAAATTATGCACAAAGCAGCCTCCACAGAACTTAAAAGCTGCACTGTAGAGCATGTGTGTGTTTGTGTTTGTGTGTACAGTATGATTGTGTGTTAGGGAGAGCGGACTACAAAAAGAAAAGCTGACATACACACAGCAGGCTTAAGTCTTTGATCGTGACACCTTCAAGGACAGACTTTAAATGTTCTGTTGGCTCAAATATATATAAGCATAATGTCCACATTCAAATCACTCCATCTAATCCTCAGTCTCCCTCTGAAGTTCACTGTCTCCCTTCAGTGAAGGGTCATAAATAATCTTTACATCATAATAAACACTCATCCGAATTTGAATATATAAGCTGTTGTTTATTTACTTAACATCCCATGGATTTAAAATGTTTTGGAGCAAATTAAAATCAATTAAAATAGATTAAGTATAAACCTCTCTTGTTCTAAAACCTAAGCTTTAAGTATAATCCCCCTTCAGTGGACTCTTGTGCGCTGCTCTCTTCTGCCTCCTCAGTGCAATTGAGTGAACAAGCTAAATAAAAATGACTGGTGACTCTGACATTTTTTTATCTAGAAGCCACAAGCAAAATATTCTTCAATAAACTCCAAAGCACGACGAGTGTGAGCTCTTTGTACAGACAGAATAAGATTTCTGCAGGACACTGATGTTATTAACCATGGTGATGAAACATGCTTCAGGAGCAGGTTTAAGCAGAGGAGAGGAAAAGATGGAATATTTCCATCTGTATGAAGGAAAACAAGTGAAGACAAACAACAACCACATAATACACCAGAAGTAATTTAGTTCATCTGTAATATGTTAGTACCGGTCTCAGGAGCAGCCCAGCACAAGGTTACCCCCCTTTTTTTCAATGAAACCAGGCAAATCAGGTTTCATAACTTATGCATGTCCATTATATGATACCTAATCCTCCAGTGTACCCAGGTTTAACATATTACATTTATTAAACCTGGATTTTTTTTTGTTCTGACAAGGGGCCATGTTCACCAGCAGGTTCTCTGACATGTCATAGTAGGAAAAGCACATATGCTGTGACAGCTGTGGCCTAAAATGGAACTTGTGAGCTGGTGGTTGTTACAAGAGAACTTATGCACACACAAGTGTGCTTGGCATGTGCTACAGTCCAGAGAACAACTCTTCTATAGACAGCGGTAAGCAGTAGCAGTAATGATGACTATTGCAAATTGCAGTAAAAATAATGCAGTAGTTGTTGTATTTGCACTTATTGTATTCAACAGGCTGTTTCGGGGCATGTTTTGCTGTATTAGTTAAATGTGCTGACAAAACCATACAAATTTGAAAATCCCACAAATGGTCTTTCAGCAACTTTCATTCAGTGGCACTCTAAACAAATAATATTTCTACTTCAGCAAATTGTGCAATTTTTAATTCTCAGCAGTGAGCTTGAAAGTGAACCACTTCTTAAATTGTGTCTCTATCCTTTTTTCTCACCAGCATTTCTGTCACGTTGGCTTCAGCACCTTCTTCTGTATACTTACAACATTCTTTTTTACTTCGATATGTTTCACCCACTTTATCTCCCTCCTCTCCTCTCTGCAATAATCCGTCCTTCGTTTTTAAAAGTCCTCTATCACTCCCCTGTAAATCCTCTACCAAATTACTAATAAATTAAAAAAGAGGATTAGAGACACTGTGATCCTCTGCTTAATCCTTAAAGGGATATCTTCATTAAGAGGATACCTTCATATCAAACCAAATGCAAGCTAGCAGAAAACTGAAGGACAAATACCATGTCGTCTGTGTTTGCGTGTGTGTGATGGCATAAATTCAAAGTAACCCCCCCTGACTGAATTCCTTTGTCATTGGCCGGACGCAAGTAATGAGCTTAAACTACACAGAGACATTTTTCATACACACTGTTAGAGCAACAACAAATACCTGCTTGGAAAACAGCCTGGTCTGGGATGGCGATGAAAGGGATAAGAGATCTGTAATGATGTAAAGCAAGAAGATCACATAGACAAATAATCTGTGTGTGTGTCTTGGCTGACATTTTATTTTTTTATTTGGAGCCTTTTCAGCCTGTCTCAGCTCTTAAAGAATGTCAATGGGACATGTTGGTCTTAACATTTGGTTTAAATCCAAATAAGGTTAAACAGGAATATACTTACACATCTATTTATGGGTGGTGAATGTGTGCAGTTTTATTATACAGTACTTGATGTACAATATGTTATCTGTGAGATTTAGTTTAGTTTGTTTAGGAGCCAGCTTGTGTTCTGGACCACTGTGGGGTCGCCCACTAACCAGAAGGTCATTGGTTCAATCCCAGTTACCCCCATTCCGCATGCCGAAGTGTCCTTGGACAAGAACGTCAACTTGCCCCTTGAGGCTGAGTCGGCACCGGTCACACATACTACTTTATGAACATCTGTGTGAAAGGGTGAATGGTAGAATTTCACTGTAAAGCACGTTAAGTTGTCATCAAGACTATAAAAGTATAATATGGAAACATTTAACACTTTTGTTTCAAAGTCATTGAGAAGAGAAAATGTCCAAAATACTCACTGTCATCAGATATGCTGCTAAAACAGTTTTCAGAAATGATAATTAAAACTGAGTTTGTTTTACGCATATGAAGAGTGAGGCAGGAGATTGTTTGGATCAGAGGCATTCACAACAACAGGAAAACTGCCAGAACAGTCTGGCAAGGACGTCGGCCCTCATCACCAAACGCTGGAGTGTTGTTGTCTCTCCAGGTTTAAATCTTTATTGGCGTCCTCTACGTGTATGGCTCCTCTTTTTCATCCAGATATTTGTTTTCTTTCAGTTCTGCATCCATTGTGTGTTAGAAACATCCTCAGCATGAATTTTCCATTCTAACATGGGCTCCCTCTGATATTTTACAGCCCCCCCCTCCACAAAATGTTTGGACTTTGGTGCACGCTCAAGCTGTCACGACCTTTGGTTTCAACATTCATGTTCCTCATTCCCACTTTTTTGGATCATCATCAAGTTTCAATGTTGCCACAACTTTTGTTGATTTGTTTTCCATGTAGAAAACTGCAAAACAAATTTTCTGACAAGAATCTGATTATTTGTGTCAGGATTTGATTCAGTATCTGTTCTTGATTCAAAGTTGATTCTCCATTCAATACATCAAAAAAGCCAGCAAGCAGGCAAGCAGTGGTGTTTCCCTCTTATTCCATTACATTATGAAGGTCGCTGTCTGAAAAAGAAAGAGCAAGCTGAAAAAGGTGTGTGAGAGCATGCTGCCTTTTTTTAATCTGAAAAGAGCTAATACTTTAAAAGCATTTCGATCGGAGAATAATGAAATGAAAGCGCAACTTATTTTTACTTTAGTTTATTTGACCAACGTCACTGGCGTAATGCTTTTTGTGAGACTGAAGTTGGTCTTTGTGTTCCAGAGTAAGGGAGGCAAAAACAGGAGAGTGCATTGCAAGAGCACAGGTCATTTGAAATAAAACAGACTCGGGTTATTTTGTTTGCAGCTTTAGCATTGTCGTAGTGAGCGTGTTAGCTCAAAGCATAAATACTGTATAACCTCACAGAGCTGCTCACGGAGGCTGTTTAGACTCTTTGTTAAAACCCTGACAATTGTAGCTGTAACTGCGCCGGGCAGTGAACGCAGCACTTTTCAAAATGTTTTCAAATTTGAAAAATGTCGTGCAATATGTAAAATGCCATGTAGGCGAGGGACATGAAAGCACAAGAAGAAGAGGACTCAGAAATTGGATAAGATTATAAAAGAGGGAGGATAAATGAAAGACTAAAACTGAGAGGCGAGAACTAATCCTATTTTCCCATCTTCCTCTTCTTCACCCTTTTTATCTCCCCTCTCTTTCATTGTAGCCTCCTAAGCTCTGCTACCAACCCCTCCTCACTCTCTCTTGCTTTTGTCTGGGGTTAAATGACCCCACTCAGTACAAGAGCACCATCAGGGGGATGAGGTAACCTTTTAGTCCATCCTTTTAATCTCCCTCACTCTCACATCCTCTCTCTTCCATCAATCTCTCCAAATCCCTTCCTGCCTGTGCATGTGTGAATTTGCATACATGTGCCGAAGATTCAAATTTCAAACTAACTAGAGGAGGCTTCAATTACAAGCCACACTTCCACACTTCCGCTCGCCCCCTCTCGGAGACGAATGGATGTTTGTGGAAATTACACTTGTTTCCTTCGCCTCCTCTCCCCGTGTTCTCTCGTAGCTTCTGGGCACACAGGTGCCTCAGCAAATTGCTTGTGTCAGAAAAGTATTTCTGTTCGATCCCTGTTGGAGTTCATCATCTGTTTGTCTCCAGGCAGTGACACTGGTTGTACGTCTGGACTGTTCAACTCCCTGGTGTGAGCCGGTGTCATGTGTGCTGTGCCTCTCCCCGAAGGACACGCTCACACACATTCACGCACCACTTTCCTCTCCTGTAACTGCCCCCCCACCCCCCACCCACGCTACCAAGTTAATATGAAAGCAGTAGAAACCTGATTGACTGAATAACATCAAAAAGACTACAAGCCTGAAGCCACACAGTGACCCTGTGAAGCTGCAGCGCTTTTATGCACCAGAAATCCACATTGTTGGATGGATGGAAAGTGAACTGATAACTCCACTAGAAGGGGAAAAAAGGGTCAAAGGAAAAATCATGGACCTTATATAAAGATGGACGACGTGACGGCTGCCTCCTCCATGTTAGTGGATGGGACTAAAGTGTCAAAATATACGTCAAAATGTTTTTTCTGGTTTCTGTCACTTTCTTATCAAAATTATTAATATTTATGTTTCTGATAAGTTTTTCTTCAAACTTATCAAATTAGTTACTTGATATTATAATAACGGGGTGAAACCTGAGAGTTAAGACTGTCTCGTGATTGGTCGAGTTGACCTGCTCCAATCATGTGACCCACATCATGTGACATACCTCATTCTCCACAATCATTATACACACCCACCTTATTAGGCAGCCTATTTAAGCAGAGAGAGATTTCCCATCAACCCCTTTGCTCGCACTGCTGCTGCAGTATCAAACTCAACCTTCACTAAGGACGTGCAACTGCTCAACTCCGACAGTCACTCCCTTGTCAAGTTGAATTTTGAGACTTTGCGGTCAGACGGCCATGTCTGCATCCAGCATATATTGGCTTCATTTCTGGATAGTGGGAGGAAGTGGAGACACGTCATCCATCTTGCGTTGAGTCATTAGCATATCATAAAAATCCATTCATCCAGTAATTACTGTGTACTGGGTAAACTGAGAGACATTTCTGGAGCCACATGAGTAATGCACCTCATAAAGCAAACACTGGAGCTATAAGCACTTTCTGTCCTGCATCACATCATCACCACGCTTTAAGATATTGGTTTTTAATCAAATTCTTGTTTCTCTTCAGCCCATGTTGATCCGTGTAAGACAGCGGCTCATCCACACGTCTGCTGTAAGAATGTGTTCCTAAAGTTCTCGGCTGGAATATTATTAATGTTTATCTCCACCAGGCCGGTAATTAACAGCAGGATATACAGTATCAGAGTCTGACCTGGAGATTAACGGATGAAACCTGTGTTGTGAAATGTCATCCTCATCTCTGCTGTGAGGAAAGGGTGTGTGTGCAGCGTATTTCAATGCTGCCCCCCCCCTCCCACACACACACACACACACACAGACACACACACAGACACACACACAGACTCAGTGGTGGCGAGGGTCTGATAAGGACCCTTGCAGTGCTCATGTTTGTGTGTGACTAAAAGGATGGTACTGGCCAATCTTACATAACAACCCTGTCGGCCCTGATGCTAAATCGTTGCCATAGCAACAGAATTAGCCCCCCTCTGCCTCGGCTTGTTTTGGTCTATCTCAGCCTCTCTATGTGCTTTATTATTCTCTGTCAGCACCTGTTCTCCACTCCGTCCTCGCTCTCACTTACTTTTAATTCAATTGAAACGGGCTTCGCTGCATGCAAGTATCGCCTCTTCCTCGTTTCTTCCCCTCCATCTACTTCCTTGACTTTTAACTGCTTTCTCTTCCTAACCCCTTCCTCTATAACGTCTCATTCCCTCAGGTCTTTTCCATCACATTTCTCTCTCTCTCTCATCCGCCCACGAGGTCTCTCTACCACTTCTCCAAATCCCTGTCCTCTCCCTCTGTCGACTTCTCTCTTTCCCCATTTCTCATCTGTCTCATCACATCGTCAATCCACCAACAGATTAATTAAGAGATTAATTCTTTTCTCCTCTCTCTTGCCACCTTCCCTCTGTCTCTGCCAATCTCCTTCTCCTCCTGATTGACAATGTGATGAATTAAATTAATGGGAGATCAAGTGCCAAAAATTTCTTTCGGCCTGTTTTCCATTCCCTCCTTCTTCTTCTTGCCTCTCCCTCTGTCTCACACTTCCACCCACAATGCCACTTCCCTCAGTATTCGTTTTCCCTGCAGCTCTCATCACTCTCAACACACTTTTCCATAAACGATCAATCAGGGACAGATTCATATATTACTGATAATTTACCTATTTTCTTCATTTTCCAGTTTTTCCTTTCCTCTTTCCCTGGCGCTCAGACCTGTCAATCTCGTATCTCGCCACATGCAAGCTAATCACCATTAAATTTAATTTCTCTTTATCTCCCTGTCATTTGTCACGCTGGCTTTACCCCCAATCATCAGCATTCATCATCGGAATCGTAGAGTGACAATGTGAGAGTAAGAGATTTCTTTTATTATCACCTTCCTCTCTCTGCTTGTTGTTTTCTGACTGCTCCTCAATGTTCTCTGCAATTTTGCCTTTTTTTTTTTTAAATCCTGAAATTTTCTCTGATCACATCTGCTCTTTTCTGCCTCATGCTTGGGAACAAGAAATAACCAGAAGCAAGCACAGACTGTGTTTATAATAGTGTGAATTTTCACAAAGAACCAATGTACTGGTGATGTTGTTACAATCTAATGCTGTGCAGAGCATTCCTAAGATGTCTTTATCAAACCCTTAATTTAATTTAATTTTACAGTTTAACCATTAACTTTGTAATAAATAAGTAAAAATCATAAGAAAACACAAATACAACCAAATATATCGAACCTTTCTGATGTAACTTTTCTGAATTTCTTTTTTTGTGGAAGAAACGTTTTCATTTCAGCCCATTTAAAGAGAAGAGAAGCAGTTATATTACGATTTAAATGCCGTGATTTCATCCTTTTCCGACAGTTACAACTCCTGCTGCTGGATATAACGGTGGCGTTTCTTATCTTCATTCAAGAGCCTTGTCTTAAATTTTTCCGATCATAATTACTTCACTTTATGTTATGATTTTCAAATGCTTTCCCTTTAAAACGACCCTCTGCTCACAGGCAAATTGGCTGTGCTCCTGCTCAAATCTGTTTGTCTGCACTCAGATATTCTGTCTCTGCTTCAGTTTGAGTTCCCTCTCCTCGTGCTGCTTCTGTGCTCTAACACTACATCTGAGATGTGGGAATAACAAAAAGAACAAAGTAAGAGGAGTCTAAATTCAAGATCAAAGACTGAATGACTGTCTGCAGATTATTTAATCATGTAATGAAGTGAATTCTGTGAAGCGAAAGTGTCAATCTCTTACAGAAAAGAGAATTCCTTTTACATGGCCTTTATCAGCAGCCAGGACAACACAGCACTGTCAAAACAGCACAAGAGGAGCGTCTACTTTTCTGAGGGAGCTGCCTCGATTGCAGTGGATAACAACATCTGTAGAGGGAACACATGCCCATTTCTAAGTGCTGAAAAAAAAAATAATCATGTAGCTCGACAACACAAGACACTGAACACACGCTGCAGTGTCCTGATGCAGAAGCACTTCAAGGCTTCACGATGTTCAACAAAATCACGAAGACACCACATGAAGACGCAGCAGCTGGGATTGGTGAGTGAGAGCAGTGGGGATGTTGCTACTCTCGCTGGTGGGCGCCTGAAATACTCGTCAGTTAAACTAATTATTAACATTTTATTAATGCAAAACACATTTAAACTTTTACATCCAAGATGTTACACAGCTGTGCACCACTATCCAGAGTTGCAGCCCCAGCAGGGGACCCTCTGTGCTGATGCCTTACTGTTGTAAACATGTTGAAGCCCCAGCAAAACTTTGCAGTAATCTAGAAAATGAATAAAAGATTTTGTATATGGGTATTTTAAGAATAACCTGGTCTGTAACCAATCGATAGAAGAAATGCAGAACCACATTCAGCTCAGGCATCAAATGTTAGCCTGCAAGGAGAGAGGACTGCTGGTGCTGGCACTGCAAATGTTAGCCACACTTATCATATAGTATTTTGCAGCATTGTGTGCTTCAAATCAAGGCCATTACTCAAACTGATGCACATACAGCATCTTACGGGATCTATTAACCCCCATTCCCACTGGTCTAACAACCCACTAACACTCACAAACATCTAGCTCTTGTCTGCAAAGGCAAACTCCTATTTACTCCAGTAGATGAAGGTTTTTTATTGGCACCAGCTCCAAACAGCAGTGATGGAAACATGACACCCGGGTGAATGCAAAAAATATATATTTGAGTAGATGCTGGCGCTGAATGTATGAATGTATATGTACTTGTTTTTTTTACGTGTTGGGATCAATGTGCAACAGGTTTTTTTTTTTTCTTTTCGCACCATGCAAGATGCAACACTGACAGGACCGCGAGACGAGAGAGCTTCTCAGTTTTCGGCGCGTTCGTGACGTCGAATATGACTCATCGGGGGAAAAAACTAAAAGGCAAACTGTGGCATGGCAATGAGTCAAGCCATCTTTACCTGCATTTAAAAAAACGATTTACCTACTAACTTGGGTGAATCATAGGGAACAGAGGCTCATTAATCTGCTACATATATCACAAAAGAGACAATTTAACTCAATAATGTATAAACACAATTGATTGGGATATATATTCAAATACATATTCAATACACTAATCAACAGACTAAAGCTGAATGCTGGATTATATATCAGATTCTCGAGGCTTCTACATAGAAACCACTTTAACACCTTGACGCAGAATCACAAATCCACCTTTAGTCCCTGAGGCGTTTACTGACAGCAGCAAGTTTGGTGTTTCTCCACAGCTCTTTTTTTTATGTGCATCAATACATCGGTATCTGTGAGTTCACACTCCAGCAGAGTGTCTGTGATTGTAGGTAAATGTCACACATCTTACATAATGCTGGAAGCACCGAATCTCATTAACAAAGTCCCGGTAACTATGGCGATGAATGTTTTCTCAGCGACCCCGCATGTAACTTAAACTATAAAAGGCCAAGAGGTTGCTATGACAACTAGAATGAAAACAAGTAATGGGAGAGAGAGAGAAAGTTGTAGCTGTTTTCTTGAAACCTGCACACACACACACACACACACACACACACACACACACACACACACACACACACACACACCCTAGTGGAAACCTCTTCATTTCTAAGTCATCTCTCTTTGATTCTCCACTTCTCACAATATCTTCATCACTGATGTTTTCCTCTGAGCGTTACTGCACTGCAACACGTAACTTGACCTGCAGGCTCTGTGGAGGCCGTACCTCACCAGTCTCTTTCTGTATGGATGTATAGACGATGCAAGAGCCTTTGTATTCCCTGCGGCCCGTCTGTGCCTGAACATCCGACAGCCTCCTGCCGACTCTGTGAGCTGATTAGAAGATAAAGCAGCGAGAGCAGCGTCTCCCCTTATCTTTAGAATAACGGACTGTGATGGAGAAAGGTATTAATAGGTAGAAACATGGACTCACTGACTGTAGCGCATGCTAATCAGTACTATATACTACTGATACTTTGCTCATGTATGAATTCAAATACATGTGATGCATTCAAACAACTGGAGAAAGAATAATTGAAATGTATTTACATGAACCAGGTACAGACCTAAACCCAGGAAGCTCCTCTGATGAAAACAGATGATCTTCAGCTCAGAGATGTAAATTAATTAGGATAAGTGGATTCCGAAAATGGATGGTGGGATCTATATCAATTAATTCTGTTTCATATTAAAAGGATACATGGACTAAAGAGAGGTCACTTAAGGTAAAATGAAAATCATGATACATCTGTATTAATATAGTGACAATATTTCTAATACATGTCTAATAAATCTCTCTTGTGTTTGGCTGGATTTAAATACATACATGAGGGGGTCCCCTGAAAATGGTTCTGTCTTAAAGATGGTCCCTGGCTGAGAAAACTGATATAGAAGATGTTAATATTGCATTTATTGCTTTGTGTTTTATCTACTGCATGTATTTAACTGTGCGCAAAAATATGTTGACAGATATAATGGATGGATGCATGCGTGTGGTTATTACCTCCGCCTATAAGGAGGTTATGTTTTCATCTGTTTATTCCTGAGTTTGCAGGATTGCACAAAAACCACTGGTTTCCAAAGAAACTTGGTGGAAGGATGTGGTACGAGTCCGGAAATAACCCATTATGGTTTTGGTGTGGATCCAGATCAGGGGGCAGATCCAGGAATTCAAATTTAACACGTCCTTTTTGGGAATTTCTAAAGAAAATAATAATGAAATCATGGTGAAAAAAGTAAGTGAGTCAGATATGTATTTAGAGGGCATATCTATAAGTGTATGTAATTTGTTGCGGCTGGATTGACAGTGAGAGGACTGCTGGGCCTTGGCGGAGGAATGCACTTACTGTGTCATTCATTTAATCACTTGTAATTAATCCAACAAAAATACCCAGTTTTATTCCTCAGAGCCCAAGGTGACATTTTCAGTCATACAGACACATGAGAGAGCGAGAAACACAGCAGACAAAGCAGGAAGCAATGACTGTTTTGCATTTTTGCTTTAAAAAGCATTAATTAATCACACCTCAAAACACTTGTATTTGTTCATTTCTTGATCCATAAATCGATGAATAACCTAATAGAGTATTTAGACGGATGGAAAGACAAATAGACTGACTTTCCTCCTACCGTCTCATGATAAAGGGTGAAAAACGATTGCACTATTTGCTGAAACAACACCTAGAGGCATGAAAGTCATTACTCAAGCTGCTTAACACAGAACTTATTTGCACTTTAAAGCTGAAATCTGAAACTTCTTCTGCAGCGCATTGTCACCCTCTGCATAGTAATTACAGGCGACTGGAGTCTGAGAAAGGAAAGTGAAACATTTTCCCTGGGTGCGCCGACAAATGTGATTTTTATCTTCTAAAACTGGCTTTTCATCAGGTACAGAGAGTCCAAGGAAAAGTAGGCTGGTTTGGAAATGTTGAGCTTTGTCCTAACGTGATATCGAAGAGATGCTGAAGAGATAACACTCTTGCAATGTTTCTCACATGATTAAACAGCAACTTAAACTATATAATGCAGATTCTGTTTGTCCCGTACATGTGCATTTGTTTTAGGAGCAACAGCTCAAGGAAAATATCCTCTTCAGACACAGTGGATAAGTGAAATAACAGTGTTATGACAGCGGGCTTATCAACTGTTATTATTATTTTTTTATCATTATAAAAAAGTATAAAGGACCTTTTTAAAGAGCACTTTTTTTCTGCTTCCTACCAATTTGATTTGTGGCAGAAATATCAGACCGAGTCAGGAGAGAGTTGAGTTGGTTTCATCACTCAGGATCCATTATCACAGCACTGACGATATGCACACAACCAACCACCCACACATCAGACGAACACACACACACACACACACACACACACACACACACACACACACACACACACACACACACACACACACACTTATGAAAGCGAATGCTGCCTCGTAACTGTAACAGCAGACAGACAGAAAGATGAAGCAGAATTTCTGATTTCAGGCAACAAAAACACAAGCTGCTGGAAAGAAAAAGTACTGGAGGCTGAAATCAGAACATGATGGAGGTAAACACATAACTCAAGCGCTGAGAGGAAAGGTCCTCGCACACTTGACATGTTGTTTTGTGTGTAAGTTATTCATATTTGTATTTTGTTTTCCGGACAGAGGACGATTTTTCCAAGGTTTCCCTTCCGACATGTATGGAACTAGACAGAATGTGTGCTGTTGACAACAGCACTGCAGCCATCACTAACCCCATGATCTGGTTGGTTGGCCCATCTCACCCCTGGTGCTGCAGCTTCAACACTGTGAAAGTTTCTCAGTAAATAATTCATAGATATATTTTCTGTAATTCTTAAGATTTTCTAGAGGTCATAAACTAGAGATAATCAGAGCCAACTGATTGAAGGGCTGTCAGAGCGGCTGCTGCTGCTCTAAAGACCCTACGGACAATCTTTTTATATTTATTTTGGTCATATCACACTAGAGGAAGCTTGCAAAATGATCCCAAATTCTTTCCGGGTGCCAGAGGGAGCAGTCTAATCTGATCTGGAGGAAACATTTAGCCATTAGAGTTCTGGCTGCACAGAGATCGTCCAACAGATTTTAAATTCCACTTCCTCTCTCCACAAGAAGAGCCACGTATACATGTTTCAACAGTCGTGAGATGTTGCACTGCTTGTCCCTATTGTTTCTCTGGTTTATCGTCTCGCGGTGCTGATTTAATTACATGTGCTCCTCTGGAATATAAAGAAACGATAAACTGAATTAATGCGTAAAAAACTCTATAAACTGTTGACTTCAAAGAGGCCTCTGTCTTCCTCTCACAAGTCTCCACAAACAGCATAAAATCCATGTAGTGATCAATAAGAGGGTGGACACACACACACACACACACACACACACACACACACCACACACACTAGAACACTGATCACTAGCTAATTATTTCTTTGAACATAAGGTGGAAATGCACAGAACATACCACAAACACACACACACACTCAGACAGACAGACAGACACACACACACACACACACACACACACACACACAGAGAGAGAGAGGGGTGTGCGCATGAACTCTCCACAGACGGCATCACTGTGCCCCGGTCAATCAATCTGAAAAACAGGCTCTCAGGCACATGAACACACAACAAGAGCAAAGCGAACACACACACTTCTTCCAAAATAAGCCCATTATCTCCTGATCAATAGAACAAACAACAAAGCTAATCAATTCCATTGATCTTGTTGACAGCATCACTCAATTAACCGGCACTTCTCACCAACCGTCTGTGATTTTATCACCTAAAGCCGTCCTCCCGTGAGAGAAAACACTGCTGCTGCGTCTAAATGAGTCTCCGCCTGACAAGAGCACTGATGCTGAGATCTGAGTAAGTAAGAGTCAAACTGCACAGGAGACAGAAAGAATTCCTACTCTGCCAATTAAGCACAAACATGTTGGCTGCAAAGGAATAACAACAACAGCCTCCTGATGTTGATGATGTCCAGCGGTGAAGCCAGAGAGAAGATGATCTGACTTTGGTTTAAAGCTTGTTAGGATCAAACATCTGCTTTGACCAGAAGCTTCATTGAGATGAAGGATCAAATTCATCTCCTCAGACCATTGGTGTCAGTTTTGTAACATAAAAAATACCAATGAAACTTGGTGGAAGGATGGAAGAAGGGCCAAGTCAGGACCCATTACCTATTTTTTGACATTTTCACCAATTACCCAGGGACTAGTTCATGGATCTAGAAGAAAAAATCTATGGGTGTGGGCGATTTGGTGCAGTGTGATTATATTTAAGGAGGCTTGGGGCAGGTATGTGCACTACTGAGTGTAATTCTAGTCATTTTTAAATGACAGCAAAAACAAAATTACCTTTTTTCTGATCTCTCTATCATTACTTTTATAAATGCAGCCAAAACCCATTGTACCAATAGATGTGCTAAACAAATTAAAGACTAACTAGAGGACTATTAAGCGAGTAAAGAGATATTTTCCCCTCGACCAAAGACAAGATTAGAGTGTGATTTACACTAACAACTCGGTCAGAAACTGAACTCAATAATGTTGCTTCATATCTGCTGGACTGAAATAATCAACTAGTTCACTTATATTACAACAGATCTGCATGCTTTTCAAAAATATTGCAATCCAGCTGCAGAGTCATGTTTTATCAAACTGAAAACAACACTACACACTTTGAAGTTCCAGCATTGATGCTTCAGTTTGTAATCATTCTTCAATTAGTCGTAACAATGCATTCAGGGTTATCAGTTTCTTTTTAACCTGATCAGCACCGGCAGTGATCAAAAGGAGACAGAGACAGAACGGACGAGAGAGAAAAGACAGAGGGAGATAAGACAAATTAGAAACCAGCTGTAAAAACAGAGTGTGTGCGTCTGTGTGTGTTTTGTGACACAGCGAGGACGCAGGTCTAAGGTTCAACAGCGGCAACATTACTGGAGCCCCAAAGTACACGCTCACAGTATGATAAGGTATTACCACATTTTCATGTTTCAAATACACAGAGACCTGCAGTTAACCGTCACACTACACTCTATTTCTCTGTATGACATATACATAAGGACACACGCACACACACACACACACACACACACACACACACACACACACACACACACACACACACACAGGCCCGTCCAGTATAGCTAATCTTCTTAGTGATCACAAGGTTTGACTGTTGGAATGGAACAAAGTTCACATCGTCAACAACAACCAATGAGAGAGAGAGCGACAGAGAGAGGAAACACAAAGATAGAAAAGAAAGACAGACATAGATGAAAAGACAAAGGCTCAGAACGAGAATCACAACTTTGTCTTCTGGGTTCAAACGACCATCTTTTCTCTCGGAGGGATTGTTCTTTGGATTATATCACTGCGCTCTGTGTCGACACATGATGTGATTGAAAAGTTCCTTTCACGTCTGTAGTGTATGTGACCGCCATCACCAAAGCGTCACCTCTCACTGTTGCTGAAATGCAGACTATTTAATAAGATCTAGAATCGTGAGGACAACTGTTGGGACCACTATGCAGTAGCTCACTGAGGATATCCAGCAGCCGCCTGCGATCCATCTCCACCTTCATTCATATCTGCATTTAAGGGAACCTGAAAACTGTGAGTGGACATTTTGGAATATCTCCATGTATATGTGATGCGTCGCTGAAGATTATTGTTGAACTGTTGTTGAAGTATTTTCTCAACCTTTGACCTCGGTGACCTCACCGATTGTTTTAATCACATTCAAATGTTTTACTTTATTTTGTTTTCACTCTTTTGTTGCCTTTAACATTTTTACTTTATATTTGTGCCCTAATGTCTAATCCTGTAATTGTTTTTAATAGTTTTAACTTGTGAAACACCTTGTAACTGTGGTTTGAAAAATGCTATTTAGATGTTTAGAGGTTCTTTAAAATAATTATTATATACTTAAAACATGACTTCAACAAGGGCTGGGCCACAAAACAAGAATACTAATTATTGCAATATCACAAAAGATCAAAATATATAAATGTAATGGTGATGCAGTGTGATGAGGAGGTAAAATATATAATTATCGTTATGTTCTATCTCAGATTTAAAGTGTCTGTCTTTAAACTTGAAATAAATTGTAATGCCACATTTATCTTGATAATGATAAAAAATAAAAAACGTATTGTTGGAAATAATGTAATTTCGACAGGATCCAGGATGAGCCAATGAGAACACGATAAAACTGTAGAGTTTCTGTTTATAAATAAAACAGGCCATCACAATTAGATTCCCCTGAAGAGCCAATCTACTGTAATCAAATTATTCTTCCTTCCTATATTGAAATCACATCAATTATTTAACATCCTTTAGAACAATGTGGAAAACACGGAGCTTATTAGTAAAATATGAAACATTTACCCAGTCTCACCTTCACTTAGGAGCCTGGAAATCTTAATCATTTGCAGTGTGTTACTGGTAATATATTTCTCAAAAGCCTTTTACAAAGAGATCCAGCTTCACTGCCGTTAAGATGACCCTTCGTCATTCAGTCAGCATGCTGGTGTTCCAGTATCACAACAGCATCTGCATCTGTCCCGCCACACTGGCTCTATATTTCACACAGCTGTAAATCTGGCTCTGTGAAGCAACAATGCCTCCCCAGTCATGTTCATACATTAATGTAGAAGTGCAAGTTTAAAAGGACCGTGTAAAAGTGGCTCATGTCCTGCAAATACCTTCTATAACATATTCTTTTGAAATATTCTCATTCCACTGCTGTTAAAATGATAATGCACAAAACTTTAGCAAAAGAAAAGCTGAGAAACCGAAAGGTCGTTGACTTGAGAATCTCGAAATCAATGGTGCTATCTGATCACGTGTCGGGTATCTCTGCATCACATCCCTCCTGACTTCCTCCTGCTTTGTCCCATGCAGGAGCAGTATGGAGGTGCTGAGCGGCCCCTGGGCGGATCTGGCTCTGCTCCTGCGACAGACCATCATGCAGACAGACAGAGCGACAGACAGCTTCATTCCTCTGTGGCTCTTCGCCCTGATGCTTTTCCTGTCTGTCTCTCTGCTGCTGCTGCAACTGATAATCTATCTCAGCTGGAAACTCAGACAGGGTACGCATCGTTATTAACTTTTCATGACTCGTCCACGTCCAGACAACTTGCTATGTTATATTCACAATGCAGCCGTGTTGAGTGGATGCAGTGAGGAGGAGTCATTGTGCAGGGCTGCACACTATAAATACACACACTCATCCCAACATCATAACAACTTCTGCATAAAAATGTGCAACTTCATAATCTGTTCTACAAAGAGGAGATTTTACACTTTGCGTTATTGCTTGTTTTGTCCACAGAATGTTTCTATAGCAACATAAAGCAAAGTCCATCAACGCATCTGCAAACACACGCACAGACGACCAACTGTGTCTCGTCAGCTCATGTTGTCTCCAAATGTCTGGCTTTCAAACTAAGGTTCACTCTAAATAATGAAAAATGTCCAAAATAGGCAAAAAGAACAAAAAGAATTTGGCAAAATGATTTCTGCTGTGTGTCTAAGTGTGGGTACGTGTGAGGGTGACTGTGTGTTGGGGAGAGCTACTTATTTTCTGCATCTCTCCGTGTTTGTGTGTTCTGGAAGCTCGACCCTTTGCTCTTAAGTTCAAATCCTGAAAAGGTCACGGCTCCCCTGATATCATCAGCTCCCGTTCTCACTGCATATATGGAACTAAAAATCTCTAGACTTTATTTAGAGAAGTTCCCATTAATGATTGAAAAAATAACAATAAATTATAATATATAACAAATCACAGCCATGTTTAGTTCATGGTTTGTTCTGAAATCTGCTTATATACCTCAAAGGTGTGTTCAAGGTTATAATGACTGTGTCACCATCAAGACTAGTTGGCATTTTAAATCCAAACTATAATGTCTGGTGACATTCTATATTTTCATTTTAAATGTTGATACATCCCAAAAACAAATAACTAACAGATCCCACTAATAACAAATGATTATCTGCATCTGAAATAGCTCATTCCTTTGTGCCACAAACCACCATTGTTGTCCACACATTCCTAAAAACAGACTGTTTGGTCATTTGTTCCCTCATTACCACGAACACCAGTTTATTTTCAGTCAGTCCCACATACTGCCAGAAATAGAAGAACACGAAATCTGCATTAATCAACATCTGAAAGTAAATCACCTAACAAACGATCCTGTTCGACGCATGTTTGCTGAGAACTAGTGTTTGACTGTCTCGGTAAATTACTTAACATTGTTTTTAAAGATTTGTGATGTCAGTCAAATTAACGAGCTGGAGGTTTGAGGGGGAGTTTTAGAGTGTGTGTGTGTGTGTGTGTGTGTGTGTGTGTGTGTGTGTGTGTGGTGGTTGGGGGGGCGCTCAACCATCTGCTGTTTCTGAGGCCAATTACAATCAGTTACAGCTAATCTCACACCTGCAGCTCCGTTTGTCGGTGGCACTCAAACTCAACACAAACACTGTACACGAGCACAGCACTTGTCCTCCTGTGGTTCAACAACGAGCACACAGCAGCTGAAGGTGCCTCTTCTGTGGCTGCCTGCTGTGCATGAATGAGTGTGCTGCATGTGAACAGATATAAGATCAGGAGCTTTCAGTGTCATCTGAACAACCTGGAGATCGTGGCAGGAGCATGGTGTAAGAGTCACTGAGGCTGAAGAGCTGCTGGGCTTTTCAGAACTGGTGTCCCAAAGTTTGGTACAAACAGATTCAACTGAAACTGAGGTAATGTCCCATTTCCACGATATTAATTCACTGAGTGACAACGATCATCTGTGACATTAGTTACTTAAAGGATCAGTGTGTAAGATTTAGGCGAAAGGGATCTATAGGTAGAAACTGCATATAAAATAATCCTAGTGATGTTTTAACTGATGTGTTTCATCTAAATTGTATGAAATGTAATTATTTATTATATGAAAATGTTTCTTTCTTTATCCTTGAATGAGCCTTTATATTTAAATACTTTATATTTACATCAGGAGGAGGTCCTCTCTGCAGACAGTCAAACTAAACACCTTTTGAGTTTTCATGACTGAGGTCTACCACAGGTTCTCTCTCATGTTTGGAAGGGGAGGGTGAGGTGAGAGGTATTAAGCTGCTACATGCAACTTCGCCACTAGGTGTCACTAGATTCTACACAGTGAACCTTTAAAACTGCCACATTTCGATGAAGAGATTAAAACACACGGTATCACTTCAAGCACTTTCTATTTCCATGCTTCCCTTTATCCCCACAGCCAGACCACCTTAAAAAAACCTTGTGTATGACTGTCACTGAGCTACCCCGCATGTGGTTTCTACCAATATCCTGATTTCTCAATCCTCCTCTTTCTCTCATCCCCTCAGTTGAAGATGATCAGTCGGGATTTCTGCAGAACAGAAGCGCCATCAACAGGCAGATGTACAGAACTACAAACCTGAGGAACAGGAGCGCTGGCTCCCACTCACACACCTGACCGGACAGACTCTTCTGGAGATATGGACATATCACTACATTTCAGTAATAAACCTGACTGAACTGCCTTAAACAGTACGGAAGCTGAAGCCTGTGTAGAAGTCAGATGTGTGGAAACGTCTTGGAAAACCAAACTCACTGTCCTGGAGTAAAAACTCAGACTTACAAGTTCTAAATCACATCAGCCAATGTAATGAGTGAACGAGAGAGGTCCAATGAGAGTATAACAATCCTTTATTCAAACAGTGTTACACGGGGGAGGAGTGGCTGTGTGGGGAGACACAAGACAGTTAAGCTGCTAGATAGAAAAACCCTACCAGTGATCATTGGTTGTGCTACGGGAGAGCAATGAGGGAGCGGGCTGCTTTTCCAAAATCTGTTTCTTTATAAAGTTTTGTTGAAAGTGAGTTTTTACTTGGTTATAAATACAAAATGATGCTGGTTTTACTTTATATTATCGCATTTGTCCAAACTGTTCAATAAAGCCTGAGATTGAATGTAGAGAATAGAAGCCAATTATAAAACACGTGTTCCATCTGACCACAATGTCGCTCCATAATGTTGAGCTCCCTGACCGTTTAAAAATCAGCTGGCGTAGAATCATGTTTCTTATCCATGAGTTCCATTATGGAGTTGCCGTGGTAACTACTGTCTTATGCAGCTTTTTTTTCCAACATTAAAATTACTCATTCATTTGTCAGTCTTTTTTTAATATTGTTTTCATCTCACGAGAAAGCACTACAAAACATTTTGGAAAAACCGACCTCGCAGCCCCAAAGCTCCTGTGATCGGACACATGAGAGCCCAGACGCCCGAGATGAGGCTCAATCTGAGGCTAAAAGCAAAAAAAATAAAAATTACAAAACATGAAATGGTGGCAGAAAATTTGATTTGTAATGGTGCTCCTTCAGTGATCCCACTAAAACACACTGTGACAATCTCATAAATATTCAACAGGGGGGGGTTACAACAAATCCCGCCTTTCAACATCTAGATCAGTTTCACAGAATAAAAGAAAAATGATAAGAAAAAGCTACAAATGTTTAAACAGTGAAAGCTCACAAAGCTGCCCAGCGTTACACGTTTATTTCTTCTTCTGCCGCTTTGTCTCTTTGCAAGAGGGTTCGAGGTTAAAGGTTCGCCCTCATGCGGAATGTCATTGGACTGCAAAGCAGAGGTCAGACTGGTGTTTCCCGGCCTAGACTCTGTCGTTACCGCTCCGTCATCTGGATGAGATTTGAAAGGATTTCAAATTGAGAGATACATGCAACTTCAAATGAGGAAACTGAGTCAATAATTCTTCCCAAATGCCGCTTTATCCAGAAAGGAGGGGTCAGATAAATCTAGGCGAGTCCAGGTGGAATGTTTTTGTAAATCTGTACCACTTCTTTGTTCACAATCGTTCAGGTTTTGCAGAATTCTTTCGCTGTGTCAAACTAAACGCAGCAGACCGGGTTTCTCGGTCATACCCATTTAATGCCACCAATATTTATAACACAGTCACATTTTTGTGGAATTCAGATGAACATGTGGGTGAAAAGGACACAGGAAATGAATAAAACATTGTAAGATTCCATTCAGGGGGTTTCAAGAGCACTTCAAACCCTCTGGTACACTTCCCTTTCAGCTGCGTGTTACTGACGTGTTGTAACTGTTTCCGTGTGTATCCGTTTGTGTCGAGCAGAGGGAGATTCAGAGTGTTGTTTGCGTGGAGTACAAATGTAAATCTTGAAATTGAAACATATAAAAATCACATTACCACAGCAGAATTATTTGGTTGCGGTGAAACAGTTACATCACAGCGAGCACCACGTCGAGGATAAACTTATCTAGACTTGCTGTATGAGCCGAGATAATGTTAGCTACACACTCTCAAACCAAGCGACACAGTGGCCTTCTATCTAAACTCGCTCAAAGGTAAAAACATGAAGAGATGGGGATTCGAGTTCCAGGTCTTGTTACGTCTTGCAGGTTTTGTCGGTATGTAAAAATAAGCTGGGAGTGAAATTAAGTGCTGAGCTGCGACGACAAACAGGCTCTGACGCAGAATGAACCAACTGGTAGAAATTTCATTATTCTGGATTCGGCACAGAAACTTGTTTCAAGTTGTTCCTGCTGTGTGTCCTCATTTTGGTATAGAATATTAAAACAGCTTTAACTCACTGCAGGTTGCATAAGAAAACGAAATCACATAAAAAGTGGCTGACAAGCATCAGTGTTCAAATTGTCTTTCACTCCCGATTAGACGATGCGCGGCGCCACCTCTATCTCGCAATTATCCCTCGGTCCACTGGTCCTCTCTCCCAATCGCGCATCAGTTTACTGCTCCCCTGCGGCCCAGCAGGAATGGTCAGTGTCGTACAGTGGGCGGGCCCAGGGAGAGCGTTTAGCTAATTAAAAGCTGGATTACTGCTCCCATATAATAACCTTCATTTACTTTTACTGTACAGAAAGTTATATACACCAGAGTTTAAGTCAGTTCACTTTCAGTTCTTATTTCCTTTCAGTAAAAATGTATTATGAACATCTAACGATCCAATTTAGATTCATTCACCTACTGTAAATGTTAAAATGTCTCCTCTTTCCGAGTTGAAACTGAAAGTGAACCGACTCAGCCGCCGGTCGACACACAAGGAATGTGGATGAAAAAGAACTAAACTTACAGAACAAAAGACAGAATTATTTAAAAAAGAAAAGAATTGGTTGTTTTTTTAATGCGATATTTTACGCTGCAGCTCCATATTTTCTGTAATTATTAGTAACAAAATGTGATCATGTGACACAGTTGATTTCTATCTGACTCTGACCGTGAATGTGTTACAATGAGTGATACGGTTTGTTGGTGTTGTTTTGAAAGAAAGTTAAAAACCAAGTTGTGTCTCTGTGTTTTTCTTGCAGTCGTGGTTGCAACTGTAAAATCTTTAGAAAGGACTGAGTTACATTTTGTTACTCACCACTTAAAGATGTGAGGGAGGGAGCTGTAATTTCTCAAATCACTTTTTCTTTGTTTAGGAATGCACCTATACCACTTAAACTCTGCTGATACAGATTCCAAGCACAGAACCTCAGTGTCAATTTACTTTGAGGAAAAGAAATTAAGAAAATTTTTTTTTTTTAAAAACTGTCTCCATTTGAAATCTTCCTGTTTGTAGAAATATCTCAAATTTGCTTTGAATCTTACAGCTTCATTGAAGGTCACTGGTACTGGTGAAATATTCAGTACAATGATAAAGTATTTTAGCTGTGTCTCACCAGGACTAGTTGTCAGTGCATCCCTAAAAATTCTAGTTTTTGCAATATGTGACAGACTCACTATCTTCTCTCATTTTGTAAAACAAATCAGTTAAACAAAAAAAAAAAGCTCTATTAAAAAATAAAAACATGCTACAAATGTTAATCTAACAAAGTGGTTCTTTTTTGTTCCCTCCGGAAGAGGGAGGAGATGATTCTTTTTCTTTTAAATGGTTTTTGGAGTGAGGGATTCAGATGCACCACAGACATGTTAGAAAAGACTGGTGACTTCTCTCCAACCGTCTTTCTCTTCCTCGGGTTCTTCAGCTCCTCCTCTTCCGTCAGTCAAGGTCGGTCGTCGTCGGGTGATGAAGGTCGTTCAACGTCAACAGAGGAAAACAGTCATGATGGGCCCTTCAGCTCTGGGAGAATAAAAGTTGAAGGCAATCAGAGTTGGTGTTGTGGTGCTCGGCACTTAATGTTAATGTAATTTCCCATTTTAAATATTTATCTTGAACTAAAAACACACAAACACAGTCACGTCCTGAATGTAATATCTGCTTCTTCCCTGATTTCCTGTTTGATGATTGGCTGATGGTTTTAGCAGCTTCACGTGTGTTGATTTCTGTTTCATCTCACCTTTTTTCAATTTTTGTCTTTAGCAAATAAACCCCTACAGGCACATACACACTTGAATATCTCCAAAATCACCTTCACCATGAATAATAATAATAATAATCAGCTACTATTATTATTATTACCTGAGTTCAGTCAATCCTCCTCCTCCGCCAGTTCAGTTTCTTTATGAACCACCACTCTGGTAACAGACATGTCAGGATGTTGCTCTTTGGCCTCCTTAATTGCCTGGGCCAGTGCCTGCAGTACCAAGAGGCAGCCACATTGTGGCAGCACCGAGCACAGCAAGCAGTGAGGGGGAGGTGGAGGAGGGAGAGGAGATGATGGAGTTAAATGAAAAATTAAAAAAGAAGCATTAAAAAAATGACAAAAATACTGGATTTACAATGAGTGTGCGTCATTTTACTTCTTGGGGTTAACTGGGATGTAAATTGTATGAAGTAAAATGACTTCAGATGGAGCATCAAGGGGAAAATAAGGATTTCCAACTTGATGTGAAATCTGTTGGTCTTGTGTAAATCCAGCAAATAAGAACAGACATGCAACTTAAAACAGCGGATGAGGGATCATGCAGATCCAAAAAGAAATACTTTTTCAAATATTTGAAATATTCTGATGGTACTACATGAAACCTGGTACCACAAACCTCTAGTTGAACAGGTAATAACATAAGATGTTCTTTTTTTTTCATCCCACAACAGGGTATAGAGTTTTTGGCATGAGTCAAAGTCCCATTAGTGAAATCGATATCAATTGATCATCACTTTCAAATATCTAGAGGTGTAGAAACGTGTTTTATCACATCAGAGACAAATATAACAATGAAGGCCAGAACAGTCTGTATATGAACAATGTGACACTTTGTTTTGAGTGTTCACATTCATATCAGGGGAACATGGTTGACTATGGGGGGACTAGAAGAACTTATCAGAATGTAAACATCCTCAAAAGCTGAAAGTCTGCACTTGGACCTCACGGTCACTGTTTCATTTCAAATCCTCACAGAGTGTTGGGCTCGTTGGGCTGCACTAACTCAGTTGTCATCTCCTCCGTGTATCTTAAGCATGTAGCATTTTTATCAGTAAATATTTGACTTTCTCACAGGAAAAGACTCAAATTAACCAAAAACAAGCAAAAAAAACTGCAGCGAAAAAAAGGTTACAACAGTTTTCTCGACATATGGATGTGATGGAGGTGAAGAGACTGATGAGGCAGCCAATGAGTTATGACTTGCAGGCATCTCTCTGTTAAGTAGATAATAAATTAAATTGTGCAACCAGATTGCGAGCAACATGATCAACATGATCAACATGTGACCAGATGTGCATTTGATCCTTTCGGTCTAAGCAAGACAAGAACCTCTGGAAACCAAATTAAAATAGACTGACAGCAGTCATTAGCAAACATCTTCCTTGTTTCCCTATCACCAATTTATTCTAAGAAAAGAAATTCCACATCGAAGCTGCAGAATCTGGAGGAGCAGCTGATTCCACACCACACACACACATCTGGACAGAATACAGGGACCCACAAACCAAGCTGCTGAAACAGCTGGGTGATCAGATGTGTGACTGAGATCTGACCTGGTCGTGGTCGATGTCGCAGTCGCCGGTGATGACGATGCGTTTCTCAATCCTCGTCTCTGATAGGCCACCCTTTAATGTCTGGAAGAAACATTTACAGCAATGCTTTGATATCTGACACGATGGACTCTTTAGGAACAGTCAAGGCTGACCTGGGTGCAGCTGAGACACAGCTGAGACTCGAGCATTGTCTGAAGAGTCGAACAAGTCAAATCAGATTAAACAATTATCGGATTTGAGAACAGATGTGTGCACCACTGCTTAACCAATACAGATGAGGGCACAGAACACAAAGCATGAATACTGTATTAGGGTACCATTACACAGCCTGCACAGTTGCCATGGAGATCTATAATGTAAAGTATCCTAAACATGATTTTAAAACGAGTAAATGTCTTTGTAGTTTCTTTGTATTTTTCTGAAATCTTCCTGCCAGTCCACTAGTAAAATGTTCAGAAAATGTCAGTGAGCCCAAGTGAGAATATTATACAGCAGGAAAATGTCTGGAAATATTCCAAACAAGCTAGTGGGCATGTTGATGACTCACGTCAGAAGCAAAGCTGCAAAATACAAATATCTCAGGATAAAAAAAGAGGTGGCATACATGTGGAAGACAAAGATGTCAACTTGAAATGATGAAGAAATTCGAGAGTGTTTGATGATAAGGACCAACGCTGGTGTCTATTTGCTGTAAACAAAAACATGTGATATCTGCAGCGAAGTTCGTACATCATGTCCTCTCTCCTGCAAGCTCTACGCAGACACCCCCCCTCGCCTCAGTGTTCTGGACACAGTTTTGTTCTGAACAAGTCTGACACTGACAATTTCTTTATCTTTATATGTGAAAGAAAAACTCTGGAAAATGTCCTCACTCTATTTTCTCAACAATTGTGGAGTCTGGAGCTTTTGTACAAAAATCTTTATAGAAGTTATATTACATCTACAACTAATAATTAAATGTCATAATGACATTTGTCCAACAGAAATGTGTGTGTTTGTAGTTGTGTACCTTGGTAATGTGCGTGGTTGTAGTAGTACACAGAGATTCAGAGGTGATAGTCTGAGCAGTCATCAATACTCCAGGCTCACCGTCGCCGTTACCATCCAGCTGATAACAGGGAGACAGAAAGGAACAATTAGACTGTAGATACACACCCGAAAATCCCTCGTACATCTTTGAGGAATGAATGATGGCGGCATGCACTGTTGCTAGAAAAGAAGCACTTTAGAACATTATTATTAATAAGCTTTAAATATATAATAAGGTCTAAATGATACACACAAATACAACATGAACTCTGAATGCTAACACACGCACAGACACAAATGAGGAGACTAAAAATAAAAGCTCCCTGTGGTTCGTAAGTGTGCAACCTGTGCGGCTTCGTAAGTGATGGTCTTGGTTTCCGTATGTACGATGGGCACTTCTTTTGTAGCTATCTCAGTTTTCTGGGCTGCAAACGTGTCTGATATAGTCACCATTTCTGTCTTTACCACAGGTGGCTGGGGAGGGAGGAGAGAGAGACGTGAGGGGGGAGGACAAAAGGGTTAATATTAGAGCTGAGACAGTTAAGGAAACAAAGAAACATGTCTGTAGCTATGAATTTAGCTAGAAATGTGTACTTGATCATCATTCAATTAACTGTAGTTGTCAATTACATTAGAATTCCTTGTTTTGAAAGGGAAGTGCCATGTAACAGTGGCACAGAGCAGTGGATGTAGATATATAAACACAGCATATGCAAGTGAATGCGGCAAACTTCATGCAAGAAATCAAGAGCTCCCAAATCCACACAACGAAACTGAGAATACGACAGCATCTATTTAACACCAGGTAAGAGCAACAGCTACAACAGCAGCACGACTACATTAATAACAATCTTTGGTGTCGACATGCAGCTCAAAGGACGACACGGCACGAACATGCATAAAACATGAGCCGACAACAAACGACACTCGAGTGGCTGGCAAACAAGCCGGCAATTAAAATGTAAACAACATGCAAAAGATGACATTCAAATGGGCGGGTTGGCATTTCCAAAGTGTTTGGCGATGACGATTTCCTACAATGCTGTTGCCGTGGTGACTGGGACAAGCCAATTAAAACGCCAACAGAGATAGAGAAGCGTCACCGTCAAAGCACACGGAGGACACACACAAACACACACATGCAAATGCAAACACCAAAAAGGTGAAATACAGCATGCAGAAGAATATTCCATCTAAAAGCAACATGCATTTCCACACTTAGGCCCCATTTACTTCACAACACTACATTACAATGGAGAGTAGGAGGCGGTAACACGTCACACTGTGCACAGCAGGACTGGACTATAATGTAGGAAATAACATGAAAGATGATGATAGTGGATGACTTTAAAATATATGAATATGATGAAAATCAAAATAAGAAATGAATTATGTAGCGTGTGATATCTCGACGCCAACGGTGGTGGTTAATTGTGTATTAACAATTATCTTTTGTCTGATTTACTAGGATTTGACTGTGACTTCTAAAGAGGATGCATTTTCACAGGACAGAGATGAGTGTGAGGATGTACATGGGGCTTAAATATTCACACAAGCAGGAAGGAACACCGGCACTGTGGAAAGCAGGAAGGAGAATAACCAATTGGGTGTTTCTACAGTTGGCAGGAGAGGGTCAAAGCCCAGGGAAGCTCCAAAGCCGGCCCAGTGAAGACTTTACCTCAGAGCAACAAATAACCTGTGGCCGGGGTTCTGCTTCAACCAATGAGGCTTGTCCGTTCATTTTGGGCTCGTCCTCTACTTCAGCGTGGGTGGCCAACCCGCTCACGGCTTCCTCAGTCGGGGAGAAGCCATTAGGAGCCTCGTTGGTTGTTGTAATCGGATCGTCTGTGCTTTCCTCCGCCTCCTTCTCACCTTCTTTCTCCTCAGCGTTCTTGTTCACTGCCTCTGACTCCTCTACCGCTCGGCTGGTTTCTTCTGCAGGCTGAGTGATTTCAGCCGGCGTGGAGGAAACTTCTGGAGTATCCTGCTCCGTCGTCTTGTCCTCCTGTTTGTCAACCTGCTCTTCCTCCTCTTCTTCTTTCTCCTCCAGTATTTGTGTATGAGAGATGGACACAGGGACATTTGGGTGGTACTCTGCTTCTTCCTCGCTCTCGCTTTCAGATGAAACGCTCTCCTGCTTCACCGCTTTAGCTTCCTGTGTCACCACTACTTTTTCCTCAACCTTCACTTCCTGTTCTCTTGTTTCCTGGTCTGTGGTTGGGACAGCAGGAGAACTGGTTGTAACTGTGACAAATCCGGGTTTGGTTGCTTTGGAAACCTCTTCCACGACAACGGTTTCTTCGATTTCGACTTCGGCCGTCTATACACACGCACATACACACGCACGCATGTACACATAGTGCACGATCACACATGCACACAGATTGAGGTGCGCACACATACACAACAAACGCATGGAGACAAAAACAAAAAAACATAACATGATCATTGAACATAAAAAAACTCAAAACTCAAAATAAACAAATACCAAAGCAACTCAGCGATAAAAACGATGAAGATGTTCAACTGTAGACAAGTAGACGTGAAAATGCGAGAACATGTATGAAAACAGACAAATGAAAAGCCAAGGGATGGATGGCTGTAGGAAGAGGAGGAGATCTGAAGCTGTAAGTGAAAAATGAATGAAGGCATGAAGAAAACGTTGGATCGATGGAAGGCTGGATGGATTAATAGAAGAAAGTTAGGACCACCTTTGCAGGTTCTTTGGTATCAGAGATCGAACTATCAGCTGCAGCCGCTTCCACATCGGGCATATTCACCTGTGTGACAGGGAGGTTACCATGACAATCATCAATCAAACAGCAGCAGTGACATCATCAGTGTTAGCAGTTAGTTATAAGATGATGCTCATTGATCAGAGCATGGGGATGGGGTCGACATTGTTATTAATTCTCCCTCTTTGTCTCATGCACAATCATGTTCATTTCCATACAGTGTCAGGTTCATTGCAGCAGGCAGTAAAGAGCAGATGAGATAAAGAACAGAAAGGAGAATAGAAAATGAAAAAATAAGATGGACTGAAGTGAATTTCCCACAGAAAAACTCAGCTTCACTTATATAAAAGCAGAATTGAAGTCAGCAATGTCTTCGATTGGCAAAAAAAATAATATCATGCCATAATAAATTTAGGTCAAAGTCCACACTTTACAGCGTCTTGTGAGCTATTTTAAAAGCTCATGTAAATACATTACGGGTCCTAATGATGGAAACTGCTGCTTCAATCCCTGCTGCTTTTAGCACTTTTTTTTGTTTTTTTCCTGAAGATGCCAGTGAAGCAAAGATAAGAGCACAGAGCAGACCGTCACATTTACATTCAGTCCACACACATTGGCCTCCACTAAACAAACACGTGACAACCATGTCAGCCGCATCTGTTAGTTGTTTTTGAGAGGCATCCTCATGCCCATTCTGCATCCACAGTTCATTCAGAATGAATGGCCTCTGATACAGAACAACATCTATCTACAGCAGGCGTTGTTATAAAGCATCTGTTCAAGCATCCTCAGGTAAAAGAAGCATTGCAGGATGTCAGATTACTTTCATGGCAATCAATCAACATATGAAGCAGATAAAAACTGTCTGTGAAATGATGCTTCATGACTGATTGATCAAAAGATTAGTATGTATGGATTGGAATGAAAGTAAACAGAGTCCTAAATGCTCAGCAGCAGCACCTCAGTGGCAGAGAGCGCAGTGGTGGTGGAACGTGTGGTAAGAGCAGCATCTAGTGTCAGTTCAGGGGTACTGCAGAGAGCGTCAGCCGCTGAATAAAAGCCAGTGCATGAGTGTCTACTTAGAAGTACAGAAGCTATCTCCTCTTCAAGGCTCTACAGCAACATACAAACAGACACACACACACATACACAAAAGGGAAGAACAAACAAAGAGAAGTAGAAGACACAAAAACACAGTGTGATATACAGCGAAGTACAGCACAAATAAAAGAAAGCGCAGCCGTGCACATCTTATGTCTATATTAAGAGAGAGAGAATTAAATGAGATTTGTTTAGGAGAGCAAAGTAGAGACTCAGCAAAATACACAGGAGAATAAAAACAATGTATGCTAGAAAAACTCCATTGAAAATGAACCCAGCAGTTAGGATGGTTTTATAGGGAGAATTCCCACAGAAGATTAAGTCAGTGGTTCTCAACCTTAATGAGTCACGACCTTCCAATATAATCAGGGTTTTTATATATATATATATATATATATATATATATATATATATATATATATATAAATATATATAAAATGCACCCCCCCATGCCCCGTCACTCACTGTTGTCAGTGCAGTGGACAGGCTGGGTCGTTGGTAACACCACACAAGGTTGAGCTGCGTTTCTCTGCACTGTATTCCCCTCCAATTCTCAGCCTCATGATTACATTGTGCTCAACTTGCTGGATGCTCAGCGTCAAAGGCATCAGAAGAAAGTTTCTCTGTGATGCTTGAAGCCAATTTCACAAAATGAAAGACTCTTTTTTTGTTTTACTCTTGGGACACCAATGGGTGATTGGGGCCCCCAGGTTGAGAACCACTGCATTATGAATTATGATCAAGAGGTCATGGAAACCACTGAGGCAAAAGCATCAAATATAAAAAACCAAACACGAAGAAAAAAAAAAAAACTTCCACCGCCAAAAGAACTCCAAGGTATGATCAATTATCCAGGTTAAGAGAGAATAAGGACACAACTGCATGGTGTAATGAAATTGATTAAGAGAAGAGGAATTTTACATGTTTAAACATGCATGATCACACATGTTCCTCCAGTTGCACAGAATGCATGGTTGTTTGTTTGCAGCAAAATATGACAACATAGATTACGAATCACTGCAATCCACTGCAAAATAGCCTGAAACAAGCTCAGCAGGGAAGATGCTGTGTAACTCAAGTTGCCGAGACAAACATTCAGACGGACATACCACTTGTTGCTGTTGAATACGTATTGCTGTGGCGGGGGAGGAGGTGAGACGTTTCTCCCACTGGTTGAGCTGAGGAGGAGAGGGAGGTGGCGCCTCCATAAAGGAGCGTTTTAGCTGGCTAATGCTAGCTTGATGTTTCAGAACCTCGTCTTGGGTCTTATCATGGTCCTAATGGGTGGGGGGAGGAATAAGGGGGGAGGTGGGGTAAGGGAGATGAAGAAGGGGATAGAGAGGGAGTGAGATGAGTATGGTTGAATGAGGGAGTGGTAGGGATGAGGATGGGATAAAAATGAGAGATGTGGGGCAGAGATGGGGAGGGAAAGAAGGTAGGAACAGGTGGAAGATGGATGAAAAAGAGAAGAAAAGAGTGATGAGTAAGAAATGAGTAGAAAAATATGAAAGGAAAAAAAAAACAGTGTTGAAAGTATGGATGGGAGAATGAAATAAGAAATGTAACGGTAAAAGGAATAAGGAAATTATGGATGTAGGGAGGGAGGGAGAGAAAACAGGTGGGAAGGAGAGGGAGAAGGGGGAGGGGAAAACTTTGGTTCAACAGGACACAGGAACATTAGTCTGTCAATCACAAGGGAAACAAGAAAGATGCCATGTCTCAATGCAGCCTCGAATTAACTCTTAAATTTGACCTTTAACATGTATTGTGTTAAAGTGTGTGTATGTTTAAACAGGCTGCAGTGAAGCAGAGCGCCGCCATCTTGTTGAGGTGTCTTTCCTTCAGTCGGTCAGAACATGGGGTTGATAGTGGTGACCACCTGCTCTGTCTCTCTCTCCCTCACTGTTGTCTTTATCCATTTTTTTCATTTGCCTCATAAACTGTATATAAAGATGGACACCATTACAATTTCCCAAAAGTGAAGCCATGTTATCGTGATTGTCCCCCTGGTGGCTAGCTGCAGTATAGTACATATTATAGTACTGCTCCACATGACGTCCACAGTGCAAGATGGCCAAATCTGTGCCTAGGTTATTTTGGCTTCAGTTTTGTACAATGGGGGGAAATGGAGATGCGTCGTCCATCTTTAAATAGTCTCATCTCCATCGTTGTTCCTTCTCCTTGGTTCCTGTGCTCTTTCCTCTGCCCCTCACAGCCTTACTCTTGACTACAAATACTTCTCTTGAGCAGACTGCATCCTGATCAAGAAGTTATATAGGTGAACTGAATCCCCACATTGATATGAATTTTCCTATTTTACTCTTGTAATGCTGTCTTAAAAATATACTGGGTTTAGACCTCTAACCTCAGCGCGTACTATCGAGTACTACATGCCATGTAGGCTACTGTTCTCCTACAAAGACCATACCATCTAGTAAAGCATCACTATCAGTCCCATGTTTCACACAATTATATTTTGTTGTTGTTGTTTTAGTAAGTTATCAAACCACATGTCACACAATGCTAGCAGCCAATCACCAGAAAAGAGGAAGAGAGCTCCTCACACATGTTAGGGAGGCAGGATTAGTCAGGTTAGATGCAGCTGCCTGGAAATAATCAAACTCTTTGAAAACAGTCAAGGATTGGAAACACATCGAGATAAAACTGTGACAAAACAGCATTCAACATGCAAAGAGCATGCATAAAAGTCAAGTTCACACACATACACACACACACATACACACACACACGCTCACACACACACACACACACACACACGCACACCACTGACCCATTTCACAAAGCAGCCACTGTGAACACTAAGGCAGGGAAATATCCGGAGGAGCTAGTCTATCCTTTACTGTTGTGTAACAAGATACACAACAAATATGTGTTTTGAATTTTATAGACTTGATAGAGAAAACAACTTAGTTCCCATGTGTTAGGGTTAAGTGCTCCCATCCCTCAGGGAACTTTGGTTATATACATAACCTCCAGTTAACCTTCTTGATCAAATCAATTTTAAAAAATGCCTTTGTTGATATGTGGTTGATTAAATCTACATGAATTTTTGCTTAAGTCATGACAAGTCAAGACAGAACTCCACGACCAGCTAAAAACCATTTCATGACATATTAAGACATTGTAATGTTGGTACAGCTAACTCCAGCTGTATCTCCATAAACCTTTGTTTGACAAAGTTAAATTCAACATTCATTATCCCCCTGGCTCTTTTTGTTGTTATGTTAACATGTGTTTTATATATTATATTTGGAAACATTCCTGTTTAATTCTCTAGCCCACCTGTGCAGAATGGCTGCCATGTGAATTTTAATCGGGACAATCACAACACATTTTTAAATTACAAATGACTAAAAATGTTCAAATAGCTGGAATTGATTGTAGACCTGATGAACAAACATCCACACGCATAAACCCACACATGCATGCACACAGAGCTTGAGAGTGCGAGAGGGCAGCAATCTTGTACAGAGGAAGTTGTAGTTCTGATGGCGTCAGAGTACACAGAGACATGTAGTTCTTATTTTCAGCCATCAGACGACGCCAGTACCAACCTCCAACATTAAATTACTGTGCCTCACATAAATATTGTCCCCATGCACTCTCAATGGACTCTGGAAAGGCAGACATACAGCAAAAAATGAAATGGAGAAAATTAATTTTAAAATCGAAATTAATTTTTTAGACTTTTTTTAAACTGTACAGATTAAAAAAAAAACAAAAGTTATAAAAAATAAATACAATTTATATTTATAAACTTAGAAAAAAATCCAACAAATAAATGGAGTCTAAAAAGGCAGACGTGCTGACCAGGCTGGAGGTACAAAAAACAAATGACAAACATATTGGTTTTCTGATGGTAATAAAATGGGATCAGCACTCGCACTCACGTTATTCAAAGCATTCCGAACACAAACATTTACACAAACCCCAATGTGCTTGCAGTGAACACCATTATACATTTCAAGCAGAACCACAGAAACGGACCAGAACATAAACTCTGTGAAAACAGAAAACAGCAGCAGAGCAACCCAAAGTGCAGATTTAAGGTGAAAGTGCCCGTTCAGGATCAGTTTTTATTCTCAGACCCAATCTGAAATCCACATGTGAAAGAAGGCTTACAACTGAACAGTCTTTTTCAAATGTTTAAATGTTGTTTTAATCCAGATTGGGTCTTTAGTAAGTGAGAAATTGAAAAACTGACTCAATGTGTTCGCATTAGGGCAACTTCACCCTGCAAGAGTGAATCAAACCAACAAACCAACCCACACAGGCAGAGCAAATGATTGACAGACCAAATACACAATCAAATAACCAATAGCAATGTATGAACCTGGGAGAGGATAACCTCATTGGCTCCAAGTGACTGTCGGTGGGTTAAAGTCAGGGAGAGAGTAAGGACAAGTTAGGTTTACCACACGTATGCTCCACTATTCACAACCATCTTAACACTCTTTTTTTTTTTACTGTTAAATATTTTTTTTAATGCATTTGCAAAGCATGCTGGGAGAAGACAGGCCCTACAGACCTGGGCAGATGTGGCTTCAACATCACCAGGGCTTAAGTCCACCTCCTTAACCTTCAGTGTGGTAGCCATGGAGATGGTAGTCATGACAAAATGGATATAGGGGCCCACAGAGAGAAAAAAATGTGAAATGGATAATGAAAACGTTCTTCCCCCAGCAACCTCGGCGTTAGGGACGCCTGCTGGTCATGTGGCTTTAGCACCAAACCAACAAACCCATTAAACATGTGAGGAGCACTGATGGGTCGATAACAGGAGACAGCTACTGACTGCTATTGTACTATATTTAAAAAGATAGTTTTACAGTCCGTTTTCAATTTATTTTCTTTTACTATGATACCAATTTAGAACATATTCAAAACCAGGTAACATTCACTGTATCCACGACAAGTAAAATGCTACGACACCAAGGATACTTTTTAGTGAAAGACCGTGGAACCATCTTATTGGAGCTAAGTGCAAAGTTGTTTTTAGCAGAAGGCCAGCTTTCATTTCAAGAGACTTCTACTTAGTAACCCTGTATAAATGCCACTACACTTAAAACAATGCAAACAGGGGTTGAGGGGAGAACCACTGGGATTAGAGTGTAACACTGTTTACTCTTAAAATCATTAGCAACAATATACAAATTCAATACGCTTCACGGGGATTAGGGTCTTTATCTGTATGTACAGTTGCAACAGCGAATCTACAACTAATTCTTTCTCTACACTACAAAGGCCAAATGCAGCAACTGATTTTTTTGGTTTAAAAAGAGCATATTACCAGTAAATACCATTACATCATCTGATGAGCGCAACATTCATCTGCAGCGCAGGCAGGATACATTTTAAGCATGGAAACTATTAATGACTTATTTCAAGATATGAAAGTGGAAACTGCTCTCAAAATATGTTCTGCTTAACACTACATGTTATTGTATTTTGCCTTTGTAACTTAAATTTTAAACTTTCACATTCACAGTCTCTGTATATTTACATCTATTGATATACTCTCTTATATAGCTATAATAACAACATAATTATAAGTTCTTTATTTCATTATTGGACATCTTATATTAACTCTTTATCTTCCTTATTCTATTCTTTGTTCTTCATTATAAACAACACAGTGGGGCTGGGAGGGCGGAGGGATGTAAAACAAAAGATGGTCAGGTAAAGGACGTGTCGGTGACAGATATAAAGTTAAGACATTCAAACATAGAGGCGGAGTGGGAGAGGGTTGGTGGGTGGGATCTCAGGTTGTATGAATGTGTTTATGCAGCAGGATCGCACATCTCTTGTGTCCAGGTGGCACTTGTGTGAGCGTGGTGCCTGATGCGAGGAGGCGTGTGCGTCAGAGGAGACGCTTGCCTGCCGAAACCGGAGCTTAACTGATCGTCAGCCTGATCATTCGACCGTTCAGAGACAAACCTTGGCAAAACGGCCTTCCGCTGACTGGAGACCATGTTCTCTAGGTAACAGAGGGTCAGGCCGAGGGGCGCAGCTAAGATCAGGGCCAAGACCAAAGACTGGCTCGCTGTCAGCATCACAACCAAGAGGAAGACGACTAACAGGCAAGGGAGGAACAGAGGGGAGGGGTTTAAAAGGTAGCGATGTACTGATGCTGTTAGTTTAGAGCGAGAGAAGGTGGTCAGGAGAGAGAAAAGGTAGGAGGTGAAGGAAAAAGAAGAGAGGGAGGAAAAGGATGAGACAGTCAGAGGACAAGTGAGAGAAGGCACTGAGGGCAAACGGAGCTGTGTTGGGTACAAAGGACAAGCTGGCACCAAACTGATGAACTTAGCAGGGAATTGACGAGTAAAAAGTGTCATGAAATGATTGCTTTTTGTTGCCACACTGTTAAGAATTTGATGTAATCGGGATGTCGTCATTTGGGGGAGACTAAGAGTAAAAATCTTTAGTTTCTCTGCAGACTGGTACATTAGCTTAGACACATTCAGGGTCAAAAATCTCAGTTTCTTTAGTAATCCTGAAAATAGCTTTGTGGGCTGAAACATGTTTACATTCTTCCTTGACATGGAGAGAAAGCACAGGATGAACGAAACATATTTCACCACTCCTCTCAGAGAGAACCACATTCGCCAATTTGATGTTGCTCTGGTTTCAGCCTGGCAGCTCTCCTCAACTCCTGAAACCTCAGAAGTGCATGTTTGGGAGTTTGGGAATGGGCTAAAGGCTTGAGGGTTTTGTCCAAGGTGTTTAGAATCAGCCAATTGCTGTTCGGACGTGATGGAAGCGTAAGAGGGAGGGGCCCAGGGTGTGTGTGAGGCGGCCGTGTCGTTGATATGGTCGTCGTCTTCGGAGATGTCTGACAGGCCGTTGTCGAGCTCAGAGATGGAGTCGAGGGATGGGGGCATGGAGGAGAGTGAGGATGATGAGGAGAAGGAGAGAGGAAACATGAAGATTGACTGATGGAGGAAGAAACACGGGAAAAGAAGGATTCAACGAGACAGTGGAAGAGATCAAAAACAGCCAGGAGACATGGGAAAAAGACAAGAAAGACCCGTGCACACACATCCACGAAGTGAAGCAAGCAGCAATCAAGTGAAATATGTTAAAAAGAAAACATCCGATGTTCCATTTTCATGAAATGGCAAAAATGACGGCATGCAAGAGGGGAGTGAAAAAAAGCAAAAATAAATGTGTGGAGGAAAAAAGAGAGAGGGGAAGAGACATAACATTAGTCAGTGCACAGCACAACACAGTAGGTTAAAAGTGAACACAGCATAGTGCAGAGTACAGTTATGTGCAGAAACGGTGTCAACAGGGTACCGCCACTAAAGGGAGGTTTAGATAGCGATCCACAGTGCACAGGTGCTGGGGTGTAAGCGAGGGTGAGGAGAGGAGAAGGGAAAGTAGGGGGCGAAACAGGAGGCATGCATCGCAAAATGTTGTAATCCACATTATAGTCGTGTGCTGGGAACAGACTGGATTAGTTTAGGACTGGACACAGATCCTCAGTACAGGGCTTGTGAGAAGATCTAGAGATTTGCAGAGGTCTTGATTCATTGCTACCTTAGCTGCTGTAGTAAAGACTGTAGCTTTAAATACTTAAATATGTTTTCTGTCAGTCTAGCTGGTCTGTGTTCCCGCTCCCATTCATGTATGTATTCACATATTAAAAACACAAAAGCCGAGGGTGGCTAGGTGTTCCACCTAATAGAGCGGAATCATGAGAAAACCGAAATGACCCAAGCACATGACTCTTGTCTTCACCATCACATAAAATAACCATAAGTCTATTTGATATTATGAAGTTGTTCATCGAAATAAATACAGATCGTCTCTCTGACACAAAAAGACGTAAGCAGTTCCTGTGGGAAAATGTGAACTCACTATAATGACAACAAATAGACAAACAAAGACTTAATATGCAACTTTTTTTTGGTCATGTTGTCCTGAAGACGCACATATTTACCCACACGTTGGATCCACCCTTTATGTACACGCACACACATATACACACACCCACACACACCTTTGAATCAGAGTGGAGCTCCAGGTGCAGCTCGCGTCCATTCTCAGCTGTGTCCCTGCCAGCCTCAGTTATGCTGATCATGGGTGCTGAAGGAAAATTAAATACACAAACAACATATATTAATAAAGACATCAGATCAGTATATTCCTTAACAATGATGATGCCTTGTAATGGAGTAAAGTGTACAGCAGGGGGCAATGTAAGACAGTGGAATAAATCATCAGATCACAGAAGTAGTAGCACACAGCTGCATGAGGTGGGATTTGTTGCAGGAATCAGGAAAACTACAAAAAAACTAAAATACAATAAAATGTGTGTTTGATATTTTGAAAACACTGATTTCAAGCATTATGAAATATATCAAGTATAATGACTCTGTAGAAATTAGGACGGAATTAGTCCCAGGTTTTTTGACAGCACATGAGATCACTTCTCAGTTATTTGTTAAGTTTGGAGTCATTACTTGTTGATTTCTGTCCGTCCTTTTTTTCCCCATGCTTCGAAATGTGTTAGCCGTCAGAGTGACAGAATGTCTTTCATTATAGGGGCCTCTTTCTTTGACAAACACATAACATTCTCTCTTTTCATTTCTTTCTTTCTCCTTCTGTCTCTCTAAGTGTGACAGGAAACATATGCTGCAGCTATTTCCTGTATCTGGTCAGACTGAGCATTTTACATCCAAACACACACACACACACACACACTCACACACACACACACACACACACACACACACACACACAAAATCCCTCCATCCATCCTGCTTCCACTTGCCCATCATTCCTTCCATTCCTCTTTCCGTCCCTCTGTCCATTCATTAAATATTGTTCAGAGCGAAGCTGGTGGAATGCCGTGTTTTGAGTGTTGCGTGAGTCTGTGTTACCTCCGTCCAGACTGCGGCTGATGCGTTTCGATGAGGTGCGCTCAAAGTTGGGTGCAGGTCGGTCTATGAGGGAGCTGGCCACGCGGGTCTGGGCCTGGGTACGTCCGCTGTAGCGGAACTTGGAGCCCAGAGTCAAGAAGCGGGCCTTGGTAGGAGGCTCTGGTGCGTTTAACCTACAGGGACCAGAAACAGATGGAGGAAGGAAAACAGAGATGAGGGAATACAATAGAGGTGAATACATTTTAAAACTTATTCAGTGATTTACTTTGCAATAACACTTGTTGCAGTTATGTATCCATGTGGAAGAGAAACAAAATATTCCCAGACAACGCATCCTGCAACAGGATATTAAAGCTTATTCCTCTCTCTCCTCCAAACACGTAGACAGAGCACACACTACAAACACAGCAACACAGCATTTATTTCATTTTTGTGTATTGTTGTGTATGTTTTGCTCCAAAGCATAAGACTTGTTTCAGTATCACAAACACAAGACTGTAAATCTCTAAATCCATGTCCATATACAATACATGTGTTCTTCATAGTGCGTGTTTGCATTTCTACCTGAAGAAACTGTGATTCTCAACGCAGACTTTCCACAGCTTTTTGGCAGATCGATGGTTCTGGAGTTTGAATCCCACCGTGCTCTCAAACTGCTCCGTCTATCGAAGACACAAATGAGAAGCCAGAATCAAGACATTTTTACGCACCATAGGAAAAAAAAATTATCTGGAGTTACAAAATGTCTGGAAAAACTGCAGCAAGCAAGTGGGCGTGTTGATGACGTTTCTACCACACGGTAGACTCTAAACTGAAGAAAAAACAACATTATTCTCAATGCATGTTCTACACAGGTGCCACACCTCGCCTGAATCTTCCTGTTAATGTGAACACGTCTGACCCGGACAATCTCTGCATTCTTCATATTCAAACTCCGGAAAATGTCCGGATCCAATTTTCTGGTGTTCACACATAGAATCATTTGTTGCTGCAGTCAGAACTCTGCATTCACAGCCTGTGTTTGCACATGTGTCTGGTTACACACCTCTCCTGGTCTGATCTTGATGTAGAAGTTGTTCCTCTTGTAGGAAATCTTAAGTATTTTGGGCCAGGCGAAACGATTTATCCGAAGTCTGTCTTTGTAAACCAGGAGTCCGTTGGCACACACACCTAGCATGATGTCCACACCTTCAGAATCCTGGAAAAAAACAGATCAAATGTACCTTAAAATTATTATATTATAGTAATATACTAATAATAATATCTTGATTACTCTTTTAATCAGATCATACCATACAGCAATTGATTTCTAAAGTAGTCTGCTTAAAGTCAACCCCACCCACCCACACAAACTCTGTTGTGCAGCACAGTAACACAGCAGACTAGCTCACTTACAAAGCTTTTAAGTCCAAAGCCATCTGGTAATGGTAAGGGGGGGTATTGATTATAGTGGTGAATGAACACAGGAAAAATCTGTTGGACTAATGGTGGAGGCAATATGTTGGTAATGGACTGTTTTACTGGGACATACAAACATGTCACATGGCCTTGCCATGCTATTAGCCGCTCATCGATCTCTGTCCTCGAGCTTTCACTACAGACACATTTCAGGACTCAGACTGGGACACGCTGACAGGATGCATGTAGTAGTAAACTATTTTCCATTTGCTTTCTGTTGTTTCAGTGAATAAACAATGACTCTTCAGTGACTGCAGGGAGAAACGTGGTGTTTGAAGCTGATATTACTGGTGATCACTATCGCTGGGTCGCCCACTTTGGAAGAGTGCCTCGGTTTTTAAGGTTATGCCAACCATCTGCTACAGACGCTGCATTTGTCCAATATTACTCAACATTTTATAGGAAAAATAAGGTGGCAGCCATCAACTGTTGTCACAATGCAGGTTGACTTTACGCAGACAATCATGAATGGCTGAAATGTGTCAAACTCCCCTTTTCATATATACAAAGAAATTAATTTGCGTGATTCTGATAATTTTTTTAAAAATATTTGAAAAAAATTATTTTGGGATTTCAGGGGGCTATCAAAGTAGCCCAACAAATTAATGGTGCATGACAGAAATGGATCTGCTGCTTGAATTCCCACCACATCGGTATGCTATAAAAAAAGATTTTCAACTTTTCAAACCCTCTCTGTGCTGCTGCCTCCACTTTTCCTCTGGTTCTCTGTGCTGCAAACAAGTGGAGCATGTCCTTAAAGGGGACTCGCCTCTTTCTGTCTTTAAAGGATCTGTCCCCATCTAACTATACCTCTCTGTGTACCCCGTTCCTTTGCCTCCTCTCCATGTCTTCAATCCCACATCCTCTCTTTCTATTTAAAGACTCCTCTCCCTTTCCCTCATGCATATTTACCCATCTTTTTTGCCCATCCTGCACAAAGACACACAAACGTACTCAGACACACATGGAAAAAATGCACGCTCTCTGTGGATGACCTGCTATCCCAGTGAGAGAGACTGAGTGTTCCCATGGCAATGGCCTGCCTAAGTGTTTGCACAGCTGACGCACACACACACACACATACACACACATACACACACAAAGATACTGTGACACAGACGTTCAGACACACCAGCAAACTTGTCCCACATCAAAGAAACTTTGTTAATCCCTGGGTGTCAACAGAGAGAGGAAAGGAGACGTAGAGGTAGAGAGGAGAGAATTCATACATACTTTAGCATGGTGTAGGTCCACCCCGTACATGGATAGTTTCTTGGCATTTTCTAGAAACTGGGCATCAGCCTGTGCAGGTGTCATTCCCCTAAACACACAGAAAGGACACTGCATTACAAACACTGAGATAATAAACTTGCACAGTAGTATAAATACATAATGTTCAGATTACACAGTAAATCACTTTACTACTGGGTTTACAGCTTTTAACGATAAAGAAGACATGGTTAACTCTGTTGGAATGCATGACTGTGTCCTCTCTGACCTGTGAGACTTGTGGAGTTCAAATATCTTCTCCTCCATCTCTTTGTTCTGATTGGGCGCAAAGATGAGCTGGCCGATGTTGTCCAGAGGCCGAGGCTGGTCCGGTTCATAGTCACCAAATTCTGCCTGAAAAACCAATAAAGGACATGTCACTTCAATAATTCTGAGACAAATAAGCTAAGACAGTCACATCTGGAAATTCCCACTTGCACAGACATAAAGTACTATACCTGCAACGTGTATGACCCCAGCAGGGCGTGAGTAACGAATGAGCAAGGCAGTCGACCAGAAGCCACATCTTCACGGAGCTGCAGACACAACAGGTACCTATCAGAGAGAGTTAGAAAAGAAGAACTGGCTTTAGTTCAATCTGAGTATTCACACGGAGCAGATTAAATATCTTTGTTGGAGCTGGATTTGGATTTGTTGTACACTTTTCTTATCGTATCCTCGTACACTGGTATGTTGGAATAACCTCATGTCTAATCCTCCCCATCACGTACCCAAACTCAGCTGCGTAACATGTAGAATTGCAGTCAGTGAACTGTTTGGGCGCCTGTGTGGATTTTCGACAGAGTAAGCTGTCCTCTTTGTAAGAATTCATTATGTGAATGGAGCTTGTGTGAATGGCTAATGCGGACACCTCGAGGTGCTGCTAACTGTCATTCAGAGTCACTTAAGCAGGATGGACACTTGATGTTGACATGGAGGCTTAAACCCCAGTCATCCAGTTACAGGGCTTCTCTTCACTGGAGCGATACGCAGCCGCAGGACAATAATGTATTTATGGGAGTGAACATTGTCGTACAGTCTGTGGAATTAGGAGGTCTACTGAAACTTAAAAGAGATGAATAGGCTAAATTATACCTCTATACTCCTGGAGGAGAAACAGCACCCAGTAGGTGACTTGTTGGCACTTGTCTGAGTAAGTATATGCGTGTTGGTGAATGCCTGTGTTTGTGTGTCCTCAATAAGCCTTCAGCTACAACCATCAGAGAAGTTGCTCGCTCCATTAGACATACACTTCACCCTAAATGCTGTGCGCTTGGAGCATGCCCGCGTGTGGGTGTGCATATGTATAAATGGGGCCGGAAGAATCAACTGTACACCACCTGCCCAACACCACAGCAGACAAAGTTAAAGACAAGCCGATGAACAAACAGTAGAGGGATATTTAGAGAGAAGCATAAGAGTCTGATATTGTTTTCAGATGCAGGTGAGGACCAGAAACTGAGCGCAATGGAGACTATGACGATCAAGCCTTATTTGTCAGGTGACCAGAAACACATTTCCAAGTTAATGCTTATGTCACTGTGTCTGTGTAAATAAGCAAACAGTTGCTGAACAACTTTGACAGGTGGTAATATGCCAGTGTGTTTATAGCTTGTTCCATTACCCCAATGCCCATAGAAAATAAATGAATGCAAATTTATGTGAACATTAGTACATCTCGTAGTGGTGTGTGCGGCTGTGAGTGTGTGTTTGTACCTGGTAATGTCTTCAGTGAGCAGTGAGGGGTCTGGAGGGTAGAACTTGACATTGAATGAAAACTGCCAGTTGTTACCTAGAGAAAAGGAGATTGATTATTATTTAGAGTGATTTAAAACACAGTAACATTGTAAATGTAGTCAAAGTGCACTTAAAATGAAAAATATGAAAGACAAACTAAAATGGGGTCAGTCTGCATTGATATGCATCGATCTTTATATTTATCTCCAATGCCATCTATTCCATCTGTTTGTGTGTGTGTTTGGGAGACAGAGAGAATCAAGTGTGGGCGAGGGCAACTAATAACAGCTTTTAGAAAGCATTAAGCTTGGTACATCACACACCAGTATTACATAACCCCATATAGCTTATGTAAATACCAAACTGTAATCTTTATCATCATCAGAAACAAAAACATGTTTATCACCAACAACATCACCACTAACAGCTTCATGATTGCATCTCTCTGTTTCCTTTTGGATCGGACTAATTTCATTTCAGTCTCCATTCAGCTCCAATTTCCTACTCTCATCCCTGCACGACGCCATATTGCCTGCCCTTTTCTATCCCCACCCTTTCTCTACTGCTTGGCTTAAACATGGGATCGCATCATCTGGAAAATTCAATTGGGGAGAAGCTGACATCACGTCACGACCGCTTCCTCCCCCAAGGTCATAGACACAGGCACGTATACGCACACGTGCAAGTGGACATACGGCGATAAAAGCTCACATGCAGAGATGCAGGCGTCCCTGAGGAGCAGGAAGGATGGTGGACACTGTGAATTCCTTTCAGGAAATTTAACAATGACACTCTCTCACTGCAAAAGGTGAAGAAGATTTATTGTTTTTTCCACTGATAACAATTTTGTCACTTATTGTAAACACAGTAAAACTTCTGGAGCAGATATTTCTGCTTCCTCGTTTGTGTGTGTTTGTGTTTGTGAGTGAATATCGATGTGTTAAGTGTGTGAGTGTTCTGAGGGTCTCTTGTGACCGTCCTTCTACACAACCACGTGTCACCAATCATTCCTCCACATGACTCAAAGAATATACACACACACTTATATACATCCATACAGTAAGACACACCCAACCCCTTACAACAGGACCACTGCAATCTCTCCACTCACTTTATCTTGACAGTTTCTATAAACCACCCCTTACCCCACCATTTTTGGGGGGTGAACTACTTCTTTAAAGGAGATGTATTATGATTTTTATATAGGTTTTCGGTGTATAAAAGTTCTGCAAAAAGAAAATGCTCAAAATCTGCTGTAGAGGGAGCTCTTCTCCCCCACAGAAAAGACTGCTCCTGAAACACCTCGTCGTAGTCCCGCCGATACTTTCGGGGTATCGTGACGTCACATGCTAAGATTCCACACATAAGCATAATGCAGGGTTAGCAGCTAGGGGCATATCCCTAAAAATGGCAGGTAAAGCGAGAGCAAACATTTCCTACACACAGCAGTCACCGGTCAGCTAGCCAATCAGAGCAGACTGGGTTTGAGCTGAACGGGGGCCTTAAAGAGACATGAGCTCAAACCAGGGGTTTCAGACAGAGGCTGAAAAGAGGAGTTGCAGCAACAGACAGTATGAGGAAAGATGCATTTTCTAACCATTAGAGCAGGTGAAACGTTTCAAGTAACAACACAAATTAAAATTATGGGCATGAATATGAGCAGAATGTGTCTCCTTCAAAAATAGGTTTTTTTATGAATAAATAAAAGACACAACTGAACAACTTCAGGCTCCAATTGACTGATTATGCTTGTGTAGCTAAGGAAGCTCAATTTAAATTTTAGCTCTGGTCTTCTCTTCATTACTTATGTGTTAAACCAATAAAGCACAAGAATCAAACATCTGCCTATTAGCTCACAACAGAGAAACTGAATTGAATCGGCTGGAAATGTATAATGACAACGCACTGATAGTATCACAACAGTGAGACACCCAAAGGTTAGTTTGATTATGTGGAGAACATGAGTGCTTCTGTTAAACATTAAAAACAGCCACATGCGCTGCAGAGGGCTGCTGACTGGACTGAGTAAAGACTTCAGCTTTTCTGCTCAGCTTCCAGTGAAATTGGGCATGAAGTTGGATGAAATGTTGTTCCTATTATCTGCAACGGTGAAATCTAAGAAGCTCTCTCAGTACCACAGGATGTTTTACTCTCAGTTTCATTGCTGATCTCTATGCATGGTTTTCATACGCTGGAAATTGTTTTGACTTCAGACAGATCAGTTTTCAAATTTCCTTTGGTTTTGAGTCTTATCCTGATACCAGATATAGTAAATAATCCCTCATAATTTTCCACTCTTATTTTTCTCATTTGATCTTAAGTGCTGTCACATTTTCCCAACTTTCTTTAAATCGTCCAACTGGCATGTTTTTCCTCCTTCTTTCCCTCCACAAATCTTCAAGAATGTGAACTACTACACAAGATTTTTTAGTATGTTTTCATGGAGCAGATTTAACTCATTATAGTGCCCCTGATGTCTCACATTTATTGAAAATAAAAAAAGCAGTCCCACCCACAATGCGCTGGTCATCAGTGACAACTTGACTAGCAACGTTGAAGGCAAAAAGTTGTTAACACATCAATCCACCTCGTCATCTGTACAAGAGAACACATCCCCTACTACAATTGTTGTTTCTTCGACAAAGTATTTTCTGTAAGTAACCAACCAACTGCAAACAGACAAACAACAAGTGTATGAGAATGGTCATGTGATATGTGTAGTCAGGTGCATTAGTATGGACGGGGATTACAGAGCTTGTGCTTCTCAGAATCCCTTCCAGGTCCAAGCCTGTAGTGAGGTGAAGTTATGACGGCGAAGTGCAGACTGATGGTAGTTTAGAGCCAAACAGAGTCAAGCGTGTCATTTGTGCAGCATTTTCTCCGCATGCACACACATACACACAGATACAGAGGCATCCAACTCACATGACCACAGATGCACGTGATCAAACAGTCGTTTTTCCTCTGTATAAACATTCACACACACAGAAAAATGTAAACCAACGAACACATGCAGCCAGACACACACCACTCATCCATGAACCACAGGCACACACAGCAGCACGGCCACAGAAACACAGGCATGTACTCTCACCACAGTCTGAGAGGCTCACACACAGTCCGCACACACCCAGACACAACTACCTCACATGATCTAATTCTAAAATAACCCTTTATGAGCCAAAATTATATGTTTTTTTTCTGAGTCTTCCTCTTAAAAGTGTGACTCTACGTTTTAGACTGTGTTTTGAAGCCATCAATGAAAATAAAGGGTGCAAGAAACTAAAAGCAAAATGTTTGTTATTTTAAAGTTATGTGCATATTCTTCAAAAATATTCACACACTCTGCGGCATCCCGCCACTCTTTCCTCAGACTCATATATTGATGTTGCTGCTCTATCTGTTCTTCCTCTTCCTTGCATTCCTCAACCTCTCGTGGCTCGTCCTCTAGTTCTGCTGCCACTTCCCCTCTTCCCCATCTCTCTGACTGGGAAGACTGGGTGTGAAATCACTGTTGTCAGTCTAACAATAACTGAAAGATAACAAGTGTGGAAAACATTATTCCCTTAGAGTTGTTCGAGCTAAAGTTAACTGTGTGTGAGGGTTGAAACTTGGTTGCGAGTGGCCAGTGAACCCAGCTCTTTAAGTTGTATGCAGCACACTCTAATACATGCCTTGAATGACTGATACAAAGAGGGCATGAAGGCATCCACAAAAAATGTAGTCATCCAATGCAACAGCCCACTAGGATTTGTCTTTGGACGTCCCAGTGGCCAGTCTTTCTATGACATAAAGGAAGGAGGAAGTGAGAGAAGGAACCAATGAGTGCATTTCCTTGTTCTTACGGATTGCCCCTTACATAACAACAGTCTATAGGTAACACACAATGCTAATTAAATGGACTGGAGAATCTATCAATGCCCTGTTTGCTCAGTGTTAATGAGAGCCAACTTAAAAACAATCGATGCTGATTGATGGTGAACTTGAGGACACCTCTTCCACTGAAACGGACATGCGGTGTGCTTTCATCGCTCTACATATGCAGTCAGTAAAAGAAAAGATGGGCTGCCACACCTGGCCCTACATTTATAAATTAACACTGTTAATAAAGAGATTGATAAATAATGAAACAGAGTGATCACACGCTTGTAGCCTCTTCCACGTTGCCATACTGTTGTTGTGGGGTTTCAGATTTCTCAGCTTTTGTTTGACTGTGCTGTGACGCAGTTTGTTTTTCTATTGGTATGAGGATACTTGCTATGATTTATTAATCAAACATGGATCTATTCATTGTCTTTTTACTTTTCACGTGAAACAACTTGTACTGTTGGTGGATGGGTGGATGGATGGATGGATGGATGGTCCACATCTTTGAGTCAGAATCAAAACCCAAGAGTGTGATTTGTAAAGAGATTTAACTTACTACGTATCTGCCGCTTGATTTCCTTAGTGGGATCCAACCAACACTAAAAACAGATTAAACAAAGAGCAAGAACACAATTTTATCTGTCAAAAAACTGTGAGACACTCTCCAGACATACATGTCTGCAGTTTACATTACAGACAATACATCCTCTGTGTGTGTGTGTGTGTGGATACATACCTTCTGTTCATGGCTGTCCTTATACGTCAGTCCAAAGTAGTCTTTTTCCAGTAGATTAAGATGCTCACACACCTTAAAGAATAAGTACTGGCCCTTTGCACGTTTCTGTAGAAGGAGAGAGAGATTGACAAAGATTATAATAAACACATTCAATTTGGATGGGAAAACAATCTTAAAAGCGACAACACAATGTTTTCAGTTGTCAAGCTTTTAATTTCATTATAGAATTTGAGAAATGTGACGGAAAAACATGAGTATTCTCTGAAAAAAAACATTTAAGGTCTGTCCATAGCTTCTGACCAAAGCATCTCTGTTCCTTCTTTTATCAAAATCAGCTTCATTTTTCTCTTGATCTTTTCTTGAGTCGCTCCATCTGTCTCTGGGCAATGCATTCCTTCATATCCCCCGAAGGGACCCTTGGCCATAAAATCCTCCACACTCAACTATGACAATGACATTTAGCACACATTCATGCATGCTCGAGCGTGCACGCACACAAAAACATAACGGTGCCCTTTGGACAGAAAGAAGGTCAGACAGAGAAAAGGGAGGGTGGAAAAAACGACGAGAAGGAATGAAATAATTTAATAGTGGCTGTGTCTCTTCAGTGGGCCATCGCAGGCCCGCACTGGCGCTGCTGCACAGACTGTGAGAGTGGCATTGCTCAGACAGTGTGGTGAAAGAGAATGGGGATGAAAGAGGGCATTTTTCGTCTCGTCCTGGGACAACTGGCAACATCTGCAGACACATGGGCCGCATAGACGCTCAGTGTGGCTGCAAAAACCCAAACAATGCGACCTTTCAGGGTTTCGCCGTTTGTGCTGATGTACTTCCGAGCCAGGCACTACCTACAGAAAACTGTCTAACATCCTCAGGCAATTACAAAGATCTGGAATTTTAAAAATCTTTCATCCAAACAATTGTGTGTCTCTGTTAGACATGGAACTGTATAACAATGATTTGAGAGACTGTTACAATTGTGTATGGAAGGAATAAAAAGAGGCTTAGAAAATACCTCCAATTTCCTTAGCTCATATCCTCAGCAATATAAACAAAAAGGTTAATTGTGATGAAAAAAGATTCAGAGGAAAGAAGTCAGGAATTTAATGAAAAACATGTATGAAGCTATATAATCTATAAAATAATAATTGCTATAGAGAGCACAAGAGATGAGATGCTTGTTAGCATCTTGTTTTTCTGTGTAAACATGAGCCAGTAAATGTCAAACCCACAGCAACTGGGCCTAATATTAGCAAGTACCTTTTCACTCATGTCTGAAACCCTAATGAATTTCTACGAAACGGTGCTTAAACCGTGTGACACTAAAATCCTGTTGAAACCAATACTAATGAAATTCTTAGAAACAGCATTAAGACCATGTGACACAGAGGCACCCCTTTGAAACTCACCACTAAAGAGAGTTGGGCCAAGGTTCGCATCCAAGGCACGGCAACTAATAAAATATGTATTAAGCTATTACATCAGAATAAATTTGATGCAATCAGTTAATAAATACGACAGATGGATGATGGAGGAATGGACAGGGAGTTAGAGTCAGTTTGTGTGTGTGTGTGTGTGTGTGTGTGTGTGTGTGTGTGTGTGTGTGTGGAAGGCAGACTGGGCAAAAGAGAAAATTTAATCTCTGGAATGCATTGTGCATCTCTCCCTCTCGCAACCTAACTATGCCAGTGTGTGGAGGGAGGGAGGGCGTGCGTGTGTGTGTGTGTGTGTGTGTGTGTGTGTGTGTGTGTGTGTGTGTGTGTGTGAGAGTTAGTGAGTACTTTTGGACAATAGCAGTTAGTTGCAGTATCAGCGTTATCTGTTGTGAGACAAAGCAGCTACTGTTCAAACAAACGCAGACACTCACAGGCATGCTGTTGGGCGGTGGCATACTGTAGATTAGGAAGCGCGTTCACTGTGGTAAAGATGCCATTTCAAATTTCCAGATCAAATGTAAAAATGTAGACCTGGAAAGTCAGTGTTCTGTTGAGGGGCCGATGAACCAGGGACCCGATGGACCTGCACGGTGGTTATTCTGGGCAGTTTCCCAGGGACTGCCAGTGAGTGTGGGAATATGAGAAGCGGAACGACTAAAAACGTGTTTGCCACTTGGGAAATACACATTTATAACATTGTGATTCTCACATTGAGAAAAACACACATGTAGAAGAACAACTGGATACTAAGCAGCAGTCATTTTAATCAAATTATTAATTCCTTTTATCCAAAATGACATATAGTAGAAGATTACAGCTACATCAAAAGACAACGGTTGTTATTCATCTGGTTTCGATATCTTTTTATACATTAATCTATTTTTGCAACAGAGCCTGTGGCAACAATGTGAGGGACATGTGGTTTTGTAAATATCTAACATATGTATGAGTGTGTGTCAGGGGTTAGAGGGCACGTGTGTTGTTAGAGTAGCAGATGCAGAACATTAATCTGGTGGGACCCCCATAATCTACCAGGTTTCTGTGTTTTTGTGTGTGTGTGTGTGTGTGTGTGTGTGTGTGTGTTGGTCACCAGACAAGCCCCTGCAGCATGCTCTGCATTTATCCTCTAAACCACGCCCCAATACTGAGTGTGTGCTTATAACTGCAGTTTGAGTCAGAAAGTTAAACAGCCCAACACTCAAAACACACACGATCTGATCCTATTAGCCATTACGTCATTGACACACTGCCACGCATGAGTGGCCTACATGACAAGCAAAGGAACATTGAGACAGACAATGAGCCAAGCCTTTGTCAGTAGCCAATTAGAACTTCCCTTCTATAAAACGACCCAGGGACATGTATGTTGTATGTCAGTCAGTAATCAGTCTCCCATAGAGAATTGCTGGCCGTTACAGGGACTATTTTTTATCTTACACCGTGACACCGTCCTGGATGTTGAACTATTGCCATGGCAATAATTGACGTGAATTTGACCCATCATCAGAGTTTCCTGTGAGTTTCACCGATTACAACAGTCCCCCATGCAAGAATCTTAAGTCTTGTGAAGATCCAGATGTGTGAAATGAAGGTCTCTAATTTATTAACAACAAATTGCTGCTTCCATGCAAAGCAATCCCCTGATGTTCTGCACAAAAGCAACATAGCAGTGGAACACAAACACATGAATGAAAGTCCCTTTTCTAGCCTGTAAAATCCTGGAGAGATTGAATTTCATGACTCATTGGTTTGATCCCGTGTGATCAGAACCGAACTAAAACTCTTGGCACTTCTTTTTTGTATCTAAACAGATGTCAAGGAAATGTGCGACGGCTGCTTTTACAATTTGCAGCAGCATGACAAAACGCTGTAACATTAGGGCATCACTGAAATACATTCACAAACAGAAAGAAAGCTCTATCAGAAACATAGTTTGGAAAATACTCATATCAGCTAAATCTAAATCCCACAATTGAATAAATACTCCTTCTGTGTCATGAACATGTGTCTCCAAATTCTTACCTCCACCTCACAGGTGAAGTCAGTCCCATCCAGTAGGCTCACATGACAGACCACCAGTTTCATCTTGGTCTTCCTCACCAGACGAAGAGGCGACTGAAAAATGGAGGTTTGGCCTTCCTCTCCTTCACCTTGCACCTCTCCTTCCTGCTCCTTCTTCTCCTCCTCTGCGACCTCTCCCTCTGTTGTCTCCTTGGTCTCTTCAGGACTTTTCTCCGCACTCTCGTCCGCCTTCTCTTCCTTGGCAGGCTGAGGGGGGGAAAAAATAAAGTTACACCACAAATGCTTGCAGGGTCTTCCACTGTCGCCCCCTTACTTAAAAAGTACCGGTCCTCCTTGAAAAGTCCCCATTAGTTCAGTGGCATGAGGGAGATCACTTAAAATCTGCCCGTCTGACGCATGTTAGAGAAAACACTCTTGTCGCTCTCTTGTGTTATTCCCCATCTAGTCTGAATGAGCTGTTAGAAACTACAGGCGTTTTTCTTTTGGCCTGATAACTAAAATGTTGATGTCACTGGGTGGGACTGGGTGGATTAATATGATCACTGGATGGAATCATTTATGTGTGTGTCTGAGTGTACTGCTGTGAAATGTCAGTGTACCTTTACAGAATTGTGACAAATGGCTTACAACTATCGGTCTAACAGTGACTGATCACTGGGTTTTGAACACTTCAACAAGTTAGTGACACAATATGTCAGATTCATATAAGAGGGAATTTGTTCAGGCAAAAGACTTTTAAGCACTCCAAACTACTGCAGTAGTTTGAGGTGAGGCTCCTCTGTGTTTAGGGAGTAGTTAGGGTTACATTAGGAAGTATCCTTATTTTGGCTGAATAAGTTAAGTTAATTGAGAAGATCAATAATGCGGCACTGTTTGTTCGTTTCTTGGCTGGGAGCAGTAACATCCTGTCCCAGCAGGTTCGCTGGTCACATCATGCTAATGAAAGTCTACAGACTGCCAAGAAATAGTCGTGCACATAACATACCAAAAATAATTGAAACCTGTTTTTACGCTATGGCTTTTGTAAGAGTAAAAAACTTGGTAAAGATTTGGTGAATGTGCTGCAAGTGGTTTTGATCTTCTCTTCAAACTCTTAAGAAAGTAAATAAATAAATGACCCAAAATGTTGAATTATTGCTTCGAGGTGTGGGTGTTTTTCCACTGTGTGCCTCTCGATCAGAGGTTCCAAACCCCCAGGCCACAGACTGTTTTTATTGCTGCGCTCTGTCATTTTTATAATTCATATCAAGGTTCATTTGTATGTTGGCAAAATAACCAAACAGACCTCGGCCTGAGTCAAAACATGTACATCAGCCTACAACCAGACCAATAGAAGACCACCTGTCTACTTCATCTCTCAGAGCGTGTACCGTTACATCTGACTGATACCTCAGTGTCTGCACTGGCGTTGGAATGAGATTCTATTTCTTGTTCTTTCACTTGCTCCGACTTTACTGCCTCCTTCTCTTCCACTTCCTCTGCGTGACCGTTTACTTCTGGGGCAGGCCCCTCCTCTTCCTGTTCCACCGTGTTACTGGCTTCCTCTGTGGGTGGCACCTCCTTGGTTGGAGAGGTCTTCATGGGTCAGGGGGAAACAAACGCAGACATTAAAAACCTAATATGGATATTCATTGATTTATTCCCAGTTATGATAAAACTAAACATTTTATGCTAAATAATATAAACAGGGTTTTCTATTCTGCCATCACAATATAATTACTTCAGTGTGAATTCACTGCACCTGGCTTTGAGACTTCTGCTTCTTAAGCCATGTTGGCAGGTATCGAGATATTCCTTTCCCCTCTTTCTCCTTCTCCTTTTCTTTCTCCTTCTCGTCACCCTCCGCACTCGCTACTTCCTGGGTTTCTTCTGTTGCCTTCTCTGATTGGTCCGGCTGAGCAGCTGACTCCTCTGCTTTCTCCTTCACCTCTGTCTCAGATCCCACTTCTGTTGTCATGGTGACAGGTCAATCTGCAGAGAGAGAAAGGAGAGGAATGGATGAGCGATGGATGACACTTCAAAAAAAATGTCACAGTGACAAAATTAAATATAACAGTTTAATTGCAAAATGAAATGAAGCTGACACTATTAGTATTATATTTACATTTTATCTAGGGTTTACTTCATTGAGTCATATGGATACAGAATCACTTGCACACTGAAAATGATACACATTGAATAAGACTGCATTTTGTATTGACAGTAGGTATTTGGCAGAGCGCTGGATAAAGACTGACTGCACCACCGATTTTGGCACCAACATTAAATTTTGATGGCAAGCAGCTTAGATTTTAGTCTAAGTATCTTTTATAAATGAGCCACATGGCATGCATGGTTTTTATCTTTGAGTGCTTTCAATGTTTTCTTCACAATTGGAAATAGACAGAATGATACACTCAAAATATTAGATATAGGATTTTAGGTACCACAGCTATGTAATGTAAGCAATAAAACACCAAAACTAAATGTATTAGGATTGCATATGTAAGTGAGTCTTGGTTATATGTCACACAGATGTTAGCACATGAGCTCATAGCTGTTTGAAACATTAGCTCTTGCGTTGGGCGTCTCCTTTACCAAAGCACACAAAAACACAACAGTTTAGGATTTCATTATGTCACACAGCAAGCTTCATCTGGGTCAACGGCTCAGCAGCTGGATACAAGAAGTCGTACACATAACAGACAACAAATTGACACAGTGAAATAAGGCAACTTACTCAATTCTTAATATCTGAGTCATTGGTTTTACCCTGCAGCTGCAGTCAACACACACACATGCTCTCTTCGACCCAAATATCTTTGGCAGCACTGTCCACACGCCCAATTAAAGCAACACACATCGTTATTCAGCGTGACACTAATTTGCTGATAACACTAGATGACCATGACATTGGTCTTGAGGGCAAGTTGAGAGCAGGATGTGTAATGTACCTGCATACACAAGCTGTTGTGTGTTTATGCCATTATGTGTGTGTTTGCCAGATTTTTTGTACAGAGCCTCAGGCCGAGGTTTAAGCATGATTCATACACTATTAAGTCATTGTTATCTGCTGTCCTTGTATCTGTTCTGAATCTCTCTAACCCTGTTTTTCTTCATCACCCACACTCTCTTTCTCTCGCCGCCTCTCTCTGACTCTATTATTCATTACATCATCTCATTTTTACTTCCTGGCCATCTCACCAGTTCTCTTCGACTTTCTCTTTCCTGCCATGCCACCTTCAATAAGAGAGGACAAACACACATACACCCATGCACAGTTTTACAGCACAGCAGCGGTGTGTAGGGAGGGGGTGGGGGTAAAAATAGAACAGGTCTCCTTATGCATGATAGGCTAATGAGGTAGGGAGGGGAGCAGGAGAGATGGCTACAGATGTGTGTATGTTGGTGTGTGCAAATGTTTGAAGGCTAATACATTTTGTGACAAAGACAAATACTACTGATGTATATCTGTCCAATTCAACACGCCGCAAATACACTGGATCAATCAACATATTTTGTCCTTATGATAGAGGCAAACGATTCCATTCATACCCAATGTCTTCTTCAATTTACCCAATGCTACAGTAGTCGACATAATAGGTCTGGTACAGGTACCTAATAACTGCAGTTCCCCCTCCTTTGAGACCCTATGTTTCTCATTAGACTAGATCAGGGTGGGTCCCTGCAGATGTGGTATGCCCATCAAGTCGCAGTCAAGGTGAAGGACACACAAGCAGCAGTAACGCTACATCGCTGACAAGCATCAAAAAGTAGATGCATAATGTCATGCTCTCCAAAGAAAATGGACAAATGTATTTTGTTTTAGTTGAAGCAAAAAGATAAACCAGTGTGCCAACAGTTTACATGGACAGGCTGAAAGTAAATCTCCAGCACCACCACAGCTGGAAACATGCTGCTAAACTAGGGTTTGTGAAAACAAATAGGTTTAGTAAGAGTTAAATCTCCTCAGCAGAGTTTGTGTGCCCAATAAGCAGCTTTATGATAACATTCTGTAACAGACACTATTATACAGGCAAGTTGTTTTAAGTGAGCGAGCTAATAGCTAAGAAATTGAAACCTCATTCTCAAGGTGAATTAGTGGAGGAGTGCTTTGCTGCTGCTGTGGAGTGGCTGGAGAGAGGTAAACTTTTGTATTGCGTGCAAACACTGTATTTTCCAATTCTGCAAGAACAAAAGCTTGCCACGACATCTGAATATCCTAGTGAGTTTGCAAAACTCCTACAGGCATTTGGCAAAGGTTTTCAGGACATGTATAGTCAACAGAAAGGAACTGAGCATATTTAATAGGCTGTTTAAGGTGGAAACCAAATGATGTGTCTTTAAAACCTTCAACACAAGATCATTGAGCTTTAGAGCAACAATGAGATCGAAGCTGCAACAACCTCTCTCTGCTCAAGTTCTACAAACTGTATGATTTTCGCCATTCTGAGGAGACAATTGTTTGTAATTCAGTTTGGGATGACCTGCTGCTGTGAGCTGTTCCTTTTAAAACAGACTCTTACAAAGATTCAAGTTCTGCTCAAGACTGACTGACCCAAAAATGCAAAATAATCTGTGAGTGGTGGCATCATCATCATCGTCATCATCATCATCATCGTCACTACCATTTGACATCAGACGTCTCACAAAGGGAGGGAGTTCCACAAAGGTTAGTGTGATATATGTCTTTGATAATTTTGTATGGCCTTTGAGGGATGTTATAAAAATTGTGGCCCTTGTGAGAAAAAAGTTCCCTGCTGCTGGACTAACTGCTAGTTGTGGGAGTGTGTGTGTGTGTGTGTGTGAGCTGGCATCACCGGGCAGCTTTTTGTGCAAGATGTTTGTCACAGCCACTTAGCTCTGCTTTAAACAGTCCCTCTCTCTCTACAACTGTTAAAACACCGGTAACCTTGTTCTACCTCTCTTAAAACTTTCTCTATCTCCTCCTCATCTCTGTCTTTCTCTCTTTCTCTCCATCTTTCGCTTCTACTCATCAATCCAGGGCAACTCACTTTTTTTCCTCTAAATCTCTGCACTCATCTCTCTCTCAATCCCTTTCTTCCGGGCCCCCTTTCAATCCCCTCCAATCGCCCATTCGCATTATGTCCCCCTGACGCCCCTCCTCTTTCCCTCTTCTTCCCACAGTCCATATAAACAATAGCGGTGGCATCATTACAGCCTCAAGATGTATATATATCATATACATCATCAACACAGTGAGTGTTTTACGACAGGAACGGATTTAAGTCAGTGTTAGAAAACTGTACATCTTCAATGTCCAGTATTCGACTTAGCAAGATCTGTGACAGAGGAGTAGGGTCAAACGTGGGTTAAACATCTTTGCAGCAGACCTGCGTCACAAACTCCCCTCCTGCATAGAAAAGCCTTCGTATGTGATCAGATGTTATGTTTTGCTGTTTCATCAAGAGGGTATGACTTCACACAGAATTTGCCTTGAGGCCAGTGCTGTTCGTGTTGTGGTTATGTTTTTATCCAACAATTTTGTTGTGGATTAGTAGCGATAAAGTGACACAGTTTTCCAAACAGGGAATAGAGAAAAGCCTGCGGATCCACGATAAACACAAACTCAGACACAGCTACCAGCAGAACTAGATGAGGTATTTGTGTGCACACACAAGAGGGATGTTTTCTTCTTATTCAGCTCCACCAACCCTTTCCTCCATCTCAGTTTCCCTCTAAAACTCCCTCAGTACATCTCAACTTACTTCCTCATCTAATCGTCATCTACGAGTGTACATGTTCGCGTGCTACTTGACTCATTATTTATTTAGGCTTTAGTTTTTTATTTGAGCCAGCTAATCCATTCAATACTTTGCTTTTCAGTGGAAAGATGTAGCACATCCCAGTCCCACACCGTCCCAGCTACGGACACAAACCAAAGACAAGAAGACAAGCACAAATGACCTTGATTAGACCTTTCAAACACTACAACCTACCAGTTTTCATGTTAAACCTCCCCTATATTTAAATGAGTGGTTGAATGAAATGTTAAATGATCTGATGGACACAACTAAGTGGCTTACCTACTGTCGCTTCTGTTGCTCTTTAACTCCTTTCTTTCTGCCTCTTCCCTTTAATTCCTCTCACCTCCTGTTTTTCCTTTCTGCTTTTTCTCACGTTCTTTTGGCTCTTCAATCTCTCACTGCCTTTATCGCTCTGTTCATGTTCCTTTCCTTCACCTTTATAGTTCCCACCTCTTAGCAAACGGCTGTCCTACAAACTGCCATTGCCATTTTCTCTCTTCCATCCCCCGTCTCCCTCAGAGCTCTGTCTCCCCCCAGGGACGATCGCTCTCGGAAATGAGGGCAGAAAACGAGAGAGAGAGAGAATAGAGAGGGCTGGTAATGGTGGTGGTAGTGGGTTGGTGAAGAATTAGAGGAAAGCGCGGCGAGAGAGGTGGAGATGTGGAACATGGAACATGGAGGGGTATAGAAGAAAGGAGAGAGATAGAAACCCCACCTACTGTGCATCCATATTCCCTACTGTGCCAGATTACTGATGGTCACACAGCATTAGAATGGAAATAACAACTTCTTCAGCTGTCCTTTTCATGTCTGTTCTTTCTTCACTGAATCAAAGGGAATGAGTAATGCACTGAAGTCCATTTTCCTGAAATCTTCTGCAGGGGCTGAATGTGAGAAAGCAAATGTTCGAGACAGTTGCTCCGGACAAGTTCCAGAACTCTGAAAATGTCAGAGTGATCCATGCGAGAATACAGCAGGCACAGATCTAGACAAATTTAGAGTGGGTGTGTTGATGTCGTTTCTGACACGCGGTAGATGTAAAGATGAAAAGAAAACAAACAAAAAGCATACAAATAAAACTCCAGGGTTGCACCACTTAGTTTGGACAGCGAGAAACTTTTGAAAACAATGACACAGACACCAACATTCGCTTCCTGTTTGTTTCTTATCAGTCACAACTCCACTACCAGTGGTGAATGTCAAGCTCTGCCAACTGTTACCTGCAATACATAGACAGACAGATTTCATCAGTAACGTAAAAGTCTTTTATCAGTAACGGTTAACTTTACTTTCAAACGCAAGACTAAGAATTCCTGGCCTTGAAAACTAAATTTTACATCCTACAATAAACAAGCAATTACTCCTCTTGAACAATAAACTCATGTAGATGCTGAACTATTTTCTTTTATTTCATTAGATTCCCTAAATGAAACTCATTTCCACATTTATAGTGCTGTGGTTTCATCCTTCACAAAATGCAGCTGCCTGAGTCAAGCAAACCGGCACGCACACACGCGACAGCCACTCCACTTACAACTTTATTGCTGTCTGACTGGGCTTTAGGGGTTGCTGTCATAGCAACAATTTCATGACCTGGTCTGTGGCTAAGAGATAAAATTTTATGAGAGACAGAGGATGAGGTGCAAAAGTCAAAAGAGAGAGATGTGATAAGTTTAACTTTCTGGCTTGGGTGTTTTCATATTTTTGTTTATTTACAACCCCATAAAGCAGCTATGAAAACATTGATCTAATTGGAAAAAAATACACATATCCGCTCATCTCACTCTACGGGGAAAGTTGAATATAGAGGGGTGGAACTGGTTTCCATGGTAATGACATTCATGGACTACAACAACAAACCCCAATGGAAACAAGAGATTATCACAGCACAAATACAGATTAGTGGACGTAGAAGTGACAATAGAGCTTATGACTGTGTCTAAACCCATTTCAAACCACATCAGATATTACGTGGTGATCCAACAGGAAATGCAGCAGCTACTTTTCCCTTGGCTCTCATCACTGAGGTACCACACCCAACAGAAAGGGTGCTTGGATCACAGCAGATCTGCACTGAATATCTAAGTATGCACCACAGTAACAATTCCACTTTAACGCTTCAATAACATTTGACAAATTTACATCCCAATTGTTCCACATTGTTCCAAGCTTCTTCAGTACTGTACAGTAGTACTGTGCACTTGAACCTCTATTTGAACTGCATCACTCCAATCCACTATACCTGCCCACTATACAAAGCTAGTGGGCAGAAAACAGCAGAAAAATCTAATCCATCTAATGAGCTTGGTCACATTTCCAATTATCACTTACCTCTGCCATGGCCCAACAACGAAACCACATTTAAATTCACTACATTCAGGTATTTTAAAAACTTATTTGGATCTGCAGCAAACTACTCATAAAACAGTCCCCTTAACATGCATGATCTTTAATTTAATCAAGTTTCCCTTAGAATGTTCTTCTCTTTCTGACTATTTAATTTCTGACATCAGTTGATATGTAAATATCACCCTTCACTCTTATTCTGTGTTTAAAGTCCTATGTCCTGCTAAAATGTATTAACTTGCCCATCATAATGTTATGAAACAATGCCAGTATTATATACTGTAGTATTATAAACCTTATTCAGCGAGCACATGTGCATGGGTGCAGGGTGGACTCAGTGTATATATAGTGAATGTATATATTTCAGGGAGTATTCCAAGCTTTGTTCTGGAGTGGTGTTTCACTGCATATACTCCGGAGGTGATGGTCAGGAAGTTTTCGCTCGTTATTGGCACAGTCGCTGAATGTTTCAATTGCATCTCGTACTGTAAGTACTGTATATCATATCCCTTTCAGTGTTTCCCACAGACTTAATTCAATGTATGGCTGTAGTGGGGATGCACGTGAGGTTGCTCTTACATACAACAGTTAAACTGATTTAAGAGTGAATGAGAAGTTCTGAGAGAGAAAACAGCATTTCCAGAGCCAGTGTCTGGCAAATATTGCTGCAAATAGCTGCATAAAGCTATACAATGCAGCAAAAGGGCAAAACACACAGTCACAGATCTTTTCTTATTATGAGAAGAACTGGATTCTTCTGATTCATTAAAAAAATGTGGCATGACAAATCAGAATATGGTGGGCACCAGTCTAGATAATTATTGGGAAACTGCCTTTGAGCACATACAGGGTATCACTTAGTGCTTTGTTTAAAACACTCATAATCATGCGTAAAGAAACAATTGCAGTGTTTCAATTGAGTAACAGTTTGTTTCTGACAGCTGGTGTACACAGAGTGCAATGAGTTCAAATAAACAAAGCACTGGAAATCAACTGGCCTTCATACAGCCCAGACTAATGAATTACAAACCCAACCCTGCACATGAGACGTCCCAAACGTTGAACACTGATGCACCAAGCTAAGCTTGTTGCACCAGCACAGTCCAACAGCTGACAGTTTGGTTTTGAAAAAACCACCACGCCCATCCACAGAGGGCACAATCCTAATCTGTGCTGTCCTCTTGTGCGATCTGTCCATCTGTCACGCAATTGGGCTCCCGTACACACACACACACGCTGAGATATACCACACACACAGATATGTCGCACACACAAACACACCAGATTCTTAAACATATGTAAACGTGCACTAACAGATGCACTGATGAAAGCACCAGCTATGGGTTTGTGTTTTCAATCATATAGATACGCACACACACATGCACACGCACACACAAACTGCTGGTGTGAAAATTTTGAGCTTGTCCATCGCTTCCCACTCCACTCTGAAACAGAGGATTACACAAAGGATAATCCCTGTGTATGTTTGTGTGTCTGTCTGCATGCCATCCATTTATCCCTTCATCTTTCTCTCTGAGCATTTCCAAACAAATGCATTTTATACATTTCTTTATTCATTTTTTTCTTTTGATGCATTTACATCTGGTGACTGCAATACTCCAGAGTTTAAAGCCCCTAAAACTGACTCGGAGAAACTGTTGGCTGGGTTTTAAATCTCCAGGGTTGCACCACTTAGTTTGGACAGCTAGAAACCCTTTGAAAACAATGACACAGACAGCGACATTCGCTTCCTGTTTGTTTCTTGTCAGTCACAACTCCACTACCAGTGGTGAATGTCAAGCTCTGCCAACTGTTACCTTCAATACATAGACAGACAGATACTTAATTGATTCTGAGGGAAATTTAGGAACAGTTCCACCTCATCGTGAGGTTATGAAAAGAAGTGCCTGATCTTACTTTTCATAATTACTATTCTTTATTTGTAAAATTATTTGCATTTTAACAATCAACTGCAGAGTAGAGAATCTACTTCCTGTTTACAACATCACATGCATGCCCAGTCTACAGAAATGGTTGTGTGATATGCTTTTACAGGTGTGTTAGTAAGGACAGATTATTCCAGATATAGATCTAATTTGTTTTAATACAAAACCATATCAATGTGGACACACAGCCTCCGTCTCTGCCTCTACTCTGACCGACACCTGACAGAAACCTTTCACTGTCCTGTAACCACACAAAGACTCACAACTGTCTCTTCGCTGCATTAGGTTTGAGCTCAGCAAATGAAAGGTCACCTTATAAGTGAGGCTCAAGTGACCACCACTATATCATTACTTCTGTTACTGTGTTGTTACTGTCAGCTCCAAAGTGCTATAGTCAGCAGTAAAACTCTTTTTCAACATGAGGACCTTCCATTTGAGCCATCAGCCTAACTTCTCCCAGGAATAGACACTCCAGTGATACTGGCTAAATTAAGTCACATCTCACTCAACTCTGTTATACAGTACATTCAACAGAGAAAACACCAAGTTATAGATCTCTTATACTATTATGACAAGTGTAAAAAAAAATTGGGACATTATGAAACTGTGGTGAGACAAATTAGAATATTGCAGGCACAAATGGGTTTCTATAATTTAACTATCCTAAATAATGTTGACGCCAGAAAATATTAGCCATGAAAATTAAATAAAATGTAAATACATTTTATGCCCTCTTTCTTTTTCCCCTTGTATGTGTGTGTGAGAATAATGGGTCAGCTCATAACTGCTATTGTCACCCGCTTAACTCTCCTATTCAGCGATTAAAGCAGTCAGGCGCAACCTCCCCCATCAGCGTGAACGTGCGAGACAAAAAGTGAAAGTATGGGTGGGTCACACGAGTGAATGCAAGGAGCGAGGGGGGAAAAAGGCAGAGGAGAGGAGAGGAAAGAAAGCAGGCATTAGCTGGGAGGAAGAGAATGAAAGAAAAAGAGAGACAGTGAAACCTGTGGTGAAACTCCACGGCTCTCTCGGGTAGCAGTGGGTGTGGTGTTACTATGGCAACATACATCCCATAGAGGGTGGTAGCAAGCAACAGGTGCTTTGGCAAAACAAATGACTCCATGGGCATTAGGACTTGTGTGAAAAAACACCTCGTCCTTTGGCACAGACATGAAAGAGGATGTGTGGATCATCAAGTATTGATAAGAAACAGACGGGAAGCTTTCTCAATCGTGACAGTATATTCACTGCTGCACGATTCTGGGAAAACCACGACTTGCTTAGATTTGAGATCTTAAGTTTCTCTCTACTTTTCTCTTTTCACAGCTGGCTTTCTGTCCCTCTGCATCATGTGAGTTACTGCGCTATCATTGGCTGGGGTAGAAAGCAAAGATAAGCGTTGCATCACTCGATGAGATTGTGTATCGGTGGCGAGATCACAAGTCATTCAAAGTGCTTTCTCGCCTTCTCTTCTCATAACAGTGATCGCAAAGGGGGAGTCAACATGGCTGATGCTACAACACATCAGCAGCTCTGATTAGAGTTGATCAGCAGCACTCGTTCTTTGTGATGCAATCATGACACAGCAAAGCACATCACCAACTCACAGCCACCAGCCATTCATTGTCTAACCTTAACCTCTAACTCTAAAATTAGGCAGCGGTCCCCTTGAGAACACCATTAGATGTCCTCATTCTTACAACACCGCTCTGTTTTCTGTTGCATCTTAACTCCAGTCGCACTCTCACCGTGTGAAAAATATCAGCTCTTCTCGGGGGAATGGTCAATGACACAGCCAGACAAATATTTAGGCCCCTTGTATCAGTTAATCCCAGACCAGTGACCCCCCTCACCTCTAACCAGGAAACAGGATGTGTGGCGATGGGGTAACCTGTTGCTCTTAGTTAATCTACCATCTCTGCATCTTTATCTTCAACTCTTATTTTAGTCCCAAACACCATTTGTGTCTGTCAATATAAAAACAGGAAATGACTGAGTTAGGAGCATATCTACTACCATGCTCTCATTGATCAAAAGGAAAACTTAAGTGTTTCTCACACATGGGTTATATGTCAGTAAGCAGAGGGATGAAGTCTGGCCTCCTCCACTTGCTGGCCTTTGTGTGACTTACTTCTGTAACTTAATATGTTCTCTTATAAAAGGTTTCTTTATTCAGTCTTTGAGAAAGGACAGAGTGGGCTCCTGAAGCTTTCCCACCATGCTGCGGGGAGGGGAAAACTTTAGACTCATTGAAATATCTGCCATTGTACGCACTTTATTTACGATTACAAGAAAATAATACAACTTATTGCTTAGTGTCCGGCCTTTTATCTGAGTGTCTGAATTCTGAGGGTACACATTTATTGATGATCACAGGTCTTTAATTCCTAGAACTGTCTCCACAGCCTGTGAACATCCAGAAATTAAAAATTAATCTTGTGTGACACTACAGTGTACAGCACTTCTTTCCAGGTCCAGTATAACTGCTATTTGTCATACTTTGCGTGTGAGGAATTATACAATGATGCCAGTTGTGCACAGCTTTGAGAGCAGTGGTCTGCGTGATGTCTGAGCTGCAGATGACCACATTGTTTGAGCAGTAACTGTCCTGTGTGTTTAGCTGCTGGTGTTTTCTGTTAAGCAAGCCAGCCACTCAGTCCCCTAAGTTGTCCCATTAACATTAAACACACAGACACTGTTACCACATCCTTAGTGTGATCATGCAGGTACACGCCCATGTCATTATTATAAGAGGAAAATATGGCAAGGAAAAATAGAATTCTGGTCAGGAAAAGAGGCAATTTTGACCTGGGAAAATACAAAAGAACTTCAAAAAAGATTAATATTGATAAAAAAGTATTGATAATATATAAAAACCAAAGAAAGATAAAAAAAAAAAAGGGTTAAATAAATCTTTTTGTCAAGCAATTGGTGACAAAGGAAAAATCAATTAATTTTATTATATAATAATAATTTTAATTTATTATTTGTTTATATTTATAATTCATTTTTTATTACATTTTTTAATTTGGAGCTCCATCTCACTGCCCTTATGCTGTATTTTTTTGACCTGTGGGAAAAACCATCTAATGATGCTGCTTTGTCTGAATCCCAACCCCACACATACACACGGTTCACTTGGTTCTTTCGGCTCTTTCCAAAATGTTTTACTAACTTCTGAGCCCCTGAAAAGTGATTAATGAGAACAAGCCAGCAAGTCCACTCTCCCTCTCAACCTTCTTGCCCCAGACACTCCTCTTACTTCCTTTTCCTCCCCTTCCCCTGTGAATCCTCTCTTGTCTTACTCGTGAGCCCTTTAGACCTTTTTATTGACATCCTGAATGAATGATCAAATTAATGAATAGTCAACATGAATGAATTAAATTAATAAGTAAATGAATGATTGATGGATGAATCCATAAATCATGCAATGAAAGAATGAATGACAGTAAATAAATAACTAAGAAAAAAAGAAGTTAAACAAATGAATCAATGACCTGATGGATGATACGTGTTCCACAATAATCACATGACTGCTGAAAATCTCTTGATGGAAAACACAAACCTGAATATTCTATGCTCTTAGTTCGATTACATATTAAAGGAAATACCTTTAATATCTGAATATCTTCATTGTAATTTATCTCACTTTAATTTACAACAGTTTCCTAATTGCTTCTTTGCTTATATTCTTGATCAAACGGATCTGAAGCACTTTCTTTTTTGCTAATCAAACCTCTGTGCCAACATTTCCTAAAGATGGAGCCTTTAAAAGATGATGGCTTGGCAGTGGTCTGCTCAGCTTCTCTCTGTGAGAATGTGACCCTCTGCTGATTAATCTGTTTTTAACTATGTTCGGCCCCCTGCCAAAGCCACAGGCCCACGCTCTCCCCCTCTGTTTTTATTCTATCGCTTCTTTCAGAGCTGGACACTTGCTGGGGAAGGCAGTTTGCCTTCCCTGGATGTAAAATGTTACCCTTTTCTTCTAGTCTCCTCAAACTGGGCATTGACACTCAACAACACACAATTCAAACATACAGTCCAACTCGAGGCTATTTGACTTTGTGAAGCTTGTTGCTTTAACACAATTAAGCCAAATTAACACATTTTATTTATTTTTTGGAGGGCATTCAGCAGACCTCCATCACACACATCCTCAACATCTCTATCCTCCTTTTATTTTTCTACCCCTCATCCCCACCCCATCTCTGTAGCAGTAATAAGATGAGCATTGCATTACAATTTCCATTCATCCATGCCTCTCTGATCTTCCCTGTGTGAATCTGAATCCTGCTGGCCAAGCTGCCCACAAAGCAACAGGCTAATACTCAGCGGTCACGGCTGATCGCTACACTGTAGAATTTGTCCACTTTAGTAATTGTTGTGACCGTCCCGATCTTACAACAATGGGGGAGATATTAAAGCCTTGAAGTGTGCTTTGTGGTTGTAGTGGAGACCACTTTCACAGCCCGGAACAAAGCGGAGAAAATGTGAAGAACTGGATTTGGGGCTTTGTTGGATTGATTTTTAATCCTGTCCACACCACTTTTCTAAAAACGCAGTCGCCGCCAGTCATTCACACTGATGTGGGACAGTAGGACTATCTCAGTGACCCTGAGCTGATGTGACACTTTTTGCTCCTGTTGAACTCACAGGGTCAGGATGAAAATACACACACACACACAGGGATGTTCCCATAGCCTTTCCGAATGATTAGGCAATATCTCTCACCCTCTCTGTCGCTCTCACTCATTCTCTGTTTCACTCTTGCTCGCTTCCTCTCATTTTGTTTCTCCCTTCCCCTCTCTTTCTCCTTTGGTCACTTCATCTCTACTCTCCCAATTTCCTATTTTTTGCCTTACCTGCATTAGTAGTGGTTTAATACAGACGTGACAACGACCAAACTGTTAAGTGATAAAACACTAAGTTAAATTTTTTATTTAGAATTTAATTAGTTACATGAACGGATACGACGATGGCAATATAACATTATATTGTACTCTCATTCTAGCAAACCCAGAGTTAGTTCCAGTTACGATTAATGAGCGGATTCTCCCATCAGAACAAGCAATTAAGGCTTCTCATTAGTGGGATTCACAGAGCCGCCACTGTTCTACTCATCCCCAGAGTCTGAGAATAAACATGGCACTGAAGATCATAGATTAACTTTACACACAGAGAGAGATAGAGGACAGCCTGACAGGAAAAACACACCAGAGTGATACAATGTACATGCTCAATGCAAGTGTCTCCAAGCCAAGAATACTTTCTGCTATCAAACTTTTAATCTGTGCTCAAAAATATCTGTAACCTATATAGAAGTGCACCTATTGTGCTGCTGCTGTACCCACTAACCTGAAACTGTAACACAATATGAAACAAAATACAAAAGCCTTTGTGAGGCAAATCATTTTCAGTTGCTAATGAGACTGTGCAAGAAGAAGTATGAAATAAACCTTGTGGTAACTTGTTCGTCCACAATCGGTGCTGTTGTTGTGTATGACTGCATTATATTGTACTGACATCTCTATGTTTTAACAATTCCTCACTCTGTACTTTTGTCTCTGTGGTCAAACTGAACAGTGATAAAAACTTTTGTAATGTCAACATACTTAAGTAAATACTCCCACCGATACAGTAGAAATGTGGCCGTGTTTGACACATGCCCATAATCCTCACAAATGAAAAATGATAAGACAAGGAAAACTGACGTTACTGTATCTCGTTGGCTGGTCGGCCGGTGAGATGACGGCACTCTTATATAATTTGCTCAGTTCCACAAGGTTCCCAACTCAGCTCTTTTAGGGTCATAGCATCACCCATGGGATTATCCTGATGCAGAGGGTTTATAGTCCCACACTTCATATCCAACTTCCAACCATCATGAGAGAAAATAAAGCACAAGCAGATGTATTGACTATAAGCCCAACACAGTGTGCGCCACCATCACCCCTACCCTTGTGTGCTTTATATCTATCTAACCTACCTTCCCTTCCCTCGGGGGACAAAAGACAAGAAGGCCAACAGGCACCAGAGCTGAGCTGCACTGATTAAGGTGATGAGTACTTAGCCACACAGCCATATAATTAGAGGAAGATATAAGTGCATGGCTAGGTGCCCTAATATTAGTCTGCCTGTGTCAGCCTCAGTAATGCTATGGCACACATCAAACACCTGGAGGATGGTTATTATTAAAGTTCAAGAGAAACTGCTTCAAAAGTATCAGACAGTGTAAAGACTGACAGTGGCACCATACAAGATATTGATTCAATCCATTAGAATGAAATGAGTTAATGTAATCAATATGTTTTTACACACATCAGCACAATCTCAGCTCAGACCAGTCTGCCTGTACTTTGTTGGCTGTCTGAATATCTGTGAAGCACTTGGGGCCTTGACTTCTGTCAATGTATGACTTATATGTGTGTGTGTGTGTGGGAAACGAACACATGTTGAGTACTCGATGTGCTGTGTGTCAGGAGACAAAAAGTAGGATTTTATAACAGAAACTAGGATCCAGACACGCGAGGACCCCTCAGAGCTGAAACAATATTACTGCAGAAAACCCTACAATGTATGGTAAACATCATCCTTTTCATGCATGTGCATTTTAGTGGCTTTGAGAGTTTTAAAATCAATAAATAGTTTCTGATGACAACCTGAAAAAGAAGTTGTTTCACCCTCAAAATCTGTGATGTGGTCAAAATCACATGTTATTTGCATGGTCATTAAAGGGACTTGCGAAGTTTAAAAAAAGTTTCTGATCACAACCCGAAAAAGAACACATTGCTTCCTTGCTGTCTGGTTTGAGTCTTTATAAAGAGAAAACAACTTTTCTGGACGGTGGTCAGACTCAAGTGTAAGTTTCTCACAGCATTTCTGATTTCTCTACAGTGCGACTGAAGTCCTCATTCTTTTAGACATATGTTGATCATGAAACTGACACTCAACACATGCTGCTTTCCCTTCATTCTAATGGGTGCTCTCTTGTAGCCCCAGACCATGTTTGTTCAACCACCAGGAGACAGACTTCAATCAGCGGGGCTGCATTTCTCAGGCATCTATGTAAACACTCCTCCAACCACACTAAACCATGAGAAACGATCCCCACTGGTTCATACGGAGTAAAAACAGCGTGTTCTGGCTTGGCTGCAGCTGAATGAAGCCCTGCACGCAAACGCAACATTGCAACACGCGAAACGACGTAAAATTCAACGTTAAACCCCGAAAACAACCACAAAACCTGCTGTTTGTTTACTTAAGCAGCTAAATGAATCGCCCCGCGCGTAACGCAGACGTACGTCCGAATCGAAATCTGCGTTAGCGTGGCCGAAGAAAATAACCGGTGGAATTCACCTACACCAGGAAATACAACGTAACGCAACACTGCATTGTTAAAAGAAACAAGCCCGATGAAAACACGCTCGTTCCGGGAAAAGCTAGCTAGTCTCCCGTGATGCTAACCACATGAAACCAAACACCGAGCGAGGGAGCGGAGTTGAGGTGATGATAACCGGGATAATGTGGGAGAAGAGAGGCGCCATGGAGCCATGACTACAACCTCGGGAGTAACGGGGTTTCACAGGGAACCATTGTGCCCGTGTGGCCGCTACACAAACCCGCCTCGAGTCGGTGTGGCTGTCGGTTGCAGGTTCGAGCGCCTACCTGGGATTTAAAAAAAAAAACTCTTAACGCAAATAAACGCAGAAAGCGTCGGGGCAGCGGGCGATGTGCGAATCACGTGACGGTAAATGGGTTTAAAATGAAACGTGTGTTACCTGCAGCGATGTCCGAAGATGCGCGTGAGGGGGGAACTTTTCCAGAAACAAAAAACGTGGCCTCTCTCTCTCTCGCTTCTCCTCCAGAAAAACACACACTGTCTCAGTCAGTCTCCAGAAAAACCTCCTGTCCTGAATCTGAGCCCCGCGGAGAGCAGACGTGTCCATCATCCCCCAGCACCCGCCCCATACAGTGAGAAACATCATTTCACCGCCTCTCATTGGCTCGGAGGGATTACTGTATTAGATGCTGGGCTGTGATTGGTCGCCCGCGCTTGTCCACTGGCGTTGGAGGGACTTTCGACGCGGATGTAGAAGCGGTGGTGCGGCGAGGCAGCTCCCTCTACAGATCTAACTGAGCTACTGCAACTGTGTTGTTGGGTTCGTTTATTTGCTCCGATTGTGTTTCCTCTTCTTCCGTTGCAAAATGCATCTCCTCTTTAGGGACCGGAATAGATTCGGTTACTCAACAAATTAAACGGGAAGTTAGCGATGTTGATTGAGACACAAGTTGTGCGTGGTTTGTGCTATTTGAAGGTATTCTTTACGGTGGCCGAGAGAGCTCAACACACTGCAAATTAAGAAAACACGTGCAAATTAAGAAAACAACGTCATCAGTTTGAGGACACGTGCGTTGCAAAAAGTCACAACACATGCAAATATAGAGACACGCTGCAAAACGTCACAATACATGCACATATAGAAATGTGCTGCAAAACGTCACAATACATGCACATATAGAAATATGCTGCAAAAAGTCACAACAATTGCAAATATAGAAATGTGCGTTGCAAAAAGTCACAACAATTGCAAATATAGAAACACAGCTGCAAAACGTCACAACACTTGCAAATATAGAGATGTGCTGCAAAACGTCACAATACATGCAAATATAGAGATGTGCTGCAAAACATCACAACACTTGCAAATATAGAAATGTGCTGCAAAACATCACAACACTTGCAAATATAGAAATGTGCTGCAAAACGTCACAACACTTGCAAATATAGAGATGTGCCGCAAATTGCGAAGACAACAACAGAAATGTTGACCCCAAAAAGTGATAAACTTGGCTGTAGTTCAGCGCATTGCATTTGTTATTATTCTTGCAAACTTTGGTAACCATATTTTCTCAGCCGAGTCATTCCAAACATGAAAACTTTAGACAAGCTGGTGATTGATATACAATGTGGGCCCCTACATAAATAATATTATAAGTATTTGAATCCTAACCTCAATGTTTGATATACACTGCATATGAACATTAATGGTATCCTGTTGATGAAGCTACCTTTAGTAACTGCTCTGTAAATCGCAGCATAAAATAATTTTCATTTCTCAGCACTGATGAGATTAACAGCTTTTAAAGGCCACTTTTCAGAAATGATTGTAATGTGAGTGTATCTGTAAGATTGATGAAACAAGAAGAAAGTCCTGCCACATATAATGACAGTGTTTATAGACTGCATATCTTTGGTCACGTGTGGGAATGTAAGTAACCAATAGACGTAAAAATTCATAGCAGATTACAGTTGATGCTTAACATCAGTGTTAAACATTCACACCTAAAATATCTGATGAAACTGGGTACATTAACTGATTATTTGAGTATGTTGAAAACTTCTTCCTCACTCAGTTATTCACACACACAAAAAGGACACTGCTCAATGCATTGTATAAGACATGGCTACTGTGCACACACAAAAACAGGCGCACACACACACACACACCTTTGTATACAGACCCGCACCCAGATTAGAGAAGCTCAACTAATTGGCTTATAGTGTAAGGCAGCGTGGAGATTGTACATGTAGGAAAGAGGAGTAAACAACCACAAACTAACAACGCCTATGTGTCATTGAATAAAACAACTGTATGCAGGAGAAAGTTTAACAAGTGAAATACTGATATTAAAACTTTGTGGGACGTAATTTGAACAGGAAGGAGTATTTTCGATGGTAACAAATCAGTCATCGTATTTTGCACTCTGATGTGGATCCACAGCCACAAATCAAGTTTCCAGGAAGTGCGTTTAAAAGGACTCACCACAATCAGAAGGTCCAGCAGAGAAGCAGGTCACAGTGGGCCAGAGGAGCGGGCACACACAAACACACAGAGGGGCACAAGCACAGGAAATCCAACATTGGAGTTTATTTCACATCACATCAACATTATCACACAGCAGCGACTCAACTGAAACTCAAGGTTAAGTAATGAGGGATAATGAGAACGTGCCATGCAACAACATTACATGCAAACATTCTGCTTTAAACTACCGTTATGATCCTGACGTTGTGATGAGGCTGACAGTGGGAGAATAAAATCCACTAGATTTTAATCGGTGACTGTGTTCAGCCAATTTGCTCATCAGTGAAAGTGACACAGCTAATTCCTATTCACCCCTGACTCCTGAACACCGGAGGCATCCAGAGCAAAAAAACAACACAACAGCACACAGATGATCATCCTTCAATGTCGTGACAGAGGCCGGTATTAATCTAAAGCCATCTATCTAGCTACATGTGAGCAGAATGACCCACAGAAGAAGTTTAATCACACAAATGACATAGAGGTAAGAGAATTAAAGTCACCTCCCTGTCACCTTTTTGTTTCGTTAGCCCTTGGGTTGAATTGTAACCCGCTGAAGAGGAAGTAGCCAGAACAGATTGACTTTTATCAGCCTCCGTTTGGACCATAGTAAACATCCTCAGAGGACAATCTGCTCACTATTTACAAATCTGCTCCATAAATGTTTTTTTTTTACTTTCTATACCTGCATAAAACTAACTGTAAAGTGATTTTCTCTTTGACAGTTTGAATGCTAAAAACAACACCATACAGTTACTCCTCCATGCTTTTCTAGATCTCTAATAACAAATAAAAGAAAACAGAAAAATGTACCTGATTATAAAAGGTCCAGTATTGTGGTAACACTCAGAGGTTAACACACGTCTCGACTCTACACCTAATCAGCCTGATCTGATCTATCTCTCTCTCTCTCTCCTCGCTATGTCTCTCCACCTCTGTGACTCCTGCTCTGTCGTGCACTATACTGTAGAATACTAAGCCAATATATATATAAGATAGCCCTGACAGCCCGTAGGCCCAAAGCGTGGAGCTGATCAGCCTGGTTAACAGACTAACAGTAACAGACCTGGCTCTCAGGAACAAGTGTCCTGTACAGCGAGTGAGCTACAGAGGGCTAGCTGTCCGGTTTCCTCCATACAGGCATGAGATCAAGCCGGTACAGATTCTGTGGAGGATTAGCAGCGAGTCCTCCTGAGGGGAATTACCCTGACACAGCCATCTGGACAGCCAAACATGGTCCAGAACAACTATCATCCCGCAGAAACTCTGCGCTCAGCAGAACTAAGGCACCACTCAACCCTGAAAACCTGTATCCTGGTGCAAATGCAATAAATTGTGACCCAGGCAACAGGTACCTGTTATCTGTGGTCAGCAGTGGAAGAGGTTGCTGATGCTATAATGCTATTTTTTATACCAATGAACCTTTTAAGATTATGTTGTATTTAAAACAATCTTATGCACAAACCCATTGTTTGTGCCACTATTCAAACATATATTTAGAAATAAATCTCCACAGTTGCTGTATACACATAAACACATGCATAACAGTGCACAACCAGTCTGAAGGCATGCACAAGCTTTTGCACTAAAACAATACGATGCACATCACACATATCAAGTTGCATCTTACCCAATGAGTATTCTCCTGCATGTCCCTCTTCACGTCTCAAACAAATACTAAGACATCGGACAAATGCACCTCTCCTATGCCTCACATCTTCGTTTTATAAAATGTCAGCCTCCAGCTCTCCGACTCCCCGTTTACCCAAGGTGTCTTTTTGTGTTTTGTTGTAACTCTAAACTCCAGCATCAGGTTTCAAGTGAAGAACGGAGAAAGAGAGAGGAGGAGGCAGAACCTCTCACACAGACACAACCTGATGGACAGATTAATAGAAACAGGTTGATGATTGTCAGGAATATAAAAAATATATAAGAAGACAAGAAAAACAGAGAGCAGGGTTTTCTGCAGGCAGCACCCATGGGTGGCACCATTACCTTATCACTAATAAGATGATGTCACGGTGCATGTTCAAGATTGTCCAGCCATGTGTGGGTGTGTGTTTACAGTGTGTCTTGAATTAAGAAAGCTCAAACAGGGAAATACAACAATGTTTGTTTTGTGTGAGTGTAATATATGTATTACCTCACTCAGCTCCAACCCATAAATTATAAACACAGAATGGCTCTGTGTTGTTATATTGACTCTATGAATGGAACGTTTGATCTCTTGCAGAATTATTGGGGAAGATGTCCTTGTCTCTTGCATAAATTCTCCTCAGGAAAAATCACATCTGAATCATAAAAAAACCTAAGGGATGAAAAAAATCAGACTCCAACACTTTCTCGCATATTTAAAAAATGTATAAATGATAACCTCAAGTATAACAACATGTTTTGCAAATATCCATTATCAGCATGTTATAGGTTAGAAAACCCCTGATGCACTGCAAAACAATTCAAGTCAAATCAAGCAGTTGTTTTCGCATTATATTTAACTTAAAATGTTACTGCACACATATAGTGTGTTTGTGCACAAAGTTTGAATTTCTTTCTTTTACATGTTGAGAACAAATTTTTCCTGAGCCTTAACATGAGCTGCCAATATTCGATACCTAATACTGATTACCACTAGAGGGCAGCATCAGCTCTTTGCATTGACAGAAACACATTTGAATCCATGACAGATGAGGCAAACACTGAGCTTTAGCTTCACTTCAGTCTGACCACGTGTTAAAAAGATAGACTAATCTTAAAAACATTGTGATGTATGTGAGGAAGAGGAGGGAGATTATCTTCATTTACAAAAAATAAAGTTTTGAACATATTTATTTGTGAGAAGAGCCTCATTCTTCTCTGGCTTTGATCTTCTTTGCATTCCTTCACGCTCAACACAAAGTCCCCCAATCATGCTGAAGCCTTCCTGGAAAAAAATGTGAAGAATTTTGTGTTTTTCATACCAGGAGAGCAAAGAGGAAAGTTCTTTGCTCACCCCAGCTTTGTACAGTAGCTGATGATTAGAGTAAGACATCCTCAGAACATTTCATAAAATGTCACCGTTACAAAATTAAATCTTAAAAATGGTTGTGTACATTTTACTTGCAGCTAATGCGAAACTATCCGAACTTTACAGCACTTCATTACTGTGGCAAATGATCATTACTTAATTGCGATGAATGTAATAACTCACACCTACATAGTATATGAGAAAAATAAGTAAGCTGTTGCATCCCTGGTATAATGTTCAGTGTGCAGGATTTAGTGACATCTAGTGTTGCAGTGTCACATTGCAACCAACTGTTCCCCTCACCCCTCCGTTCCCATTCTGGGAGACTTCAGAAACATGGCGGCGCAACATGGCGAACTTTGAGGACCTGCTCGTTATGTAGATTTGAATGGTAAATTCTAAGATAATGAAATTATACATATAACAATTCTTAGTTTATACATCAATGAAAACATGAATCTATTAATTCAATCTTACACTTGGGACCTTTAAAATTGAATAATGCTTTTAATTCCCATCTTTGAAATGTCTTTTTTTCAAACTTTTTTGTTGTGGAAATTTGCTAAATTTGAATTTCCCTTTTAAGATTTCAGTTTATTATCAGTTTCACTATGACTGCTTTGATTCAACTGAGCAGATGTAGGCAGATGTGACACCATTGCCTCAACATGTGGATATAATTACTGATCAGCAGATTAATGACACTGTCCAGTTCTGTTTATTTCACTTTGAAGATATTTCCAATCGCAGTTCCCGTCGGTTCTATTCCAAATAATATCAGAGGTTGAGGCCAGATTTTCCCAGCAGCCACCTGTCATCCAGACTCTCCCCCCACACATAACAGACAAACTTGACATGAGTGTTTCCTGTCTCAAGTGGAAACACTGGAGAGAATCTTATGCTCCGGTATCCATGGTAACAAGCTGATCTTTTGCCGCAACGTCCACAACAACCACTGACTCAGAGGTTTTTTGTCTTGGTGGGATTTTGGTTTCCATGTGACTTCCCGACACATTCCCCAACATCTACAGTCCACAAACACTCAAGAGCTGTGTCGGTCCTGAGAGTCTGAAAACAATTGGAGCATTTACCGTCAGTATGAATATTATTCATCAAGAAATCCTTCTGCAAGTTCCTCAAGCTGCTCCTTCTACGTTCATCTACACCTGTGGTCAACATCTCCACCCAAACTCCCTCTCATCTGACTTTCTAGAGTGCTAGTGTCCTTTGAGTTAAACCCTGGAAGACATTATGTTTGCTCTCATCTCACCTTGAGTTTTGCAAAAACTATTCAAGCAGTATTGGTTTGAATTGGTCTCACTCACAAAAATACGTTATAAATCTGTTTTAAGATATTTTTCAAGCTACCTTTTCCAGCAGTTGAACAAATTGTATCTTATCTTATCTAATTTTATCTTATCTTATCTTATATTATCTCATTTGATCTTATATTATCTCATTTTATCTTATCTAATTTTATCTTATATTATCTAATTTTATCTTATCTAATTTTATCTTATCTCATTTTCTCATAGTTTAGGTTATGGTATACAAATACATTTTTATTAAACTCATTTGAGTTATAGAAAAAACAAAACACACAATATACTCACACACACACACACACACACACACACACACACACAGGTTTGTGCACGCGCTTGCGTTTATGTGTGAGGGTTTCCCCGCACGTGCGTGTTTGAGCAAGTTAAACAGTGAAGCAGAAAGAGAGAGAGTGAGTTAGAGAGAGATAGATAGAGAGAGAGAGAGAGAGAGAGAGAGTCCTGTCGCTTCCGGCTTCACGCGCAGACCAACTCTCTACTACGAGCTGAGAGGAGCTCGCGCTGCGCATGTCAACAGAAAACTCCGGTAAAAAAACCCACAACAAGTTTATTTCTCCAGAGAACAAAGTGTGACCCGAGTGTGACAGGACCTCTCGGCTCGGCTCGGCTCCGATCACCTCCGAAGTTCACCCGAGACAGAGAGGGAGAGTAAAGAAGAGGAGAGTTGCTGGAGAGGGAGAGAGACATTTTGAAATCTTCTGTGGAGGAGGAGGAGGTGAAGAAGAAGAAGAAGTCAGAAGAACCGGCAGCAACGTCGAACGAGTTTTTCTCTGTGCTTATAAGAAGAAAGAGCGAATGAGAAGAAGAGAGTGAGAAGTTTCTGGTGAACTAGTGTGACAGAGGGAGGAGAGGAGAGGAGAGAGGAGAGTTATCTTCGGGTTTTACTGTTTGGTTTCTGCCTGCAACATCACTCACAGCAGTAAAGAGAAGAAGAAGAAGAAGAAGCAGCTTTGCAGGCTGACGAGGCTCAGGTAAGAAACCCAGCTCCTCCATCCATCCATGCAGGTCATAAAGTTTATCAAAGTTATTAAACTATATCAACACATGCACATGCAGAGGCAGCAGAGTTAATGTCAGGAGGTGTTTAATAGACCTGCTCTTTGTTTTATACTATGTGTTGAAACCTGAGCTGCAAGGAGAGTTATCATTTCTACCCCCTCATCTTATCTCTTGAGGTTTAACTCGGAGCAACTGTATTTATGCTGAAGACCTGAAACTCAAATATTGACTTCCAAATAACTGAAGCTCAGGTTTTTCCAGATTTTCTGCAAATTGTCCCCTCGGCTGAGCAAATGTGTCTGCTGTTTGCTCCTAAAAGCCAGAACACAGGAGGAGACACAGGGTTCGACAAGGACTCTGTTAGACTCAACAAATTGCTATTTTCAACTTGCAACCACGCACAGCCAAAACAGGAGCAGCTGCAGGAACACTGTGAGGACTAGGTAATTAGATTACATTGTTTTTAGGAAACCAACCAATAATTATTCTCATTAGGAAACAATCTGCTGGTTGTTTTTCTTGATTAGGGCTGGGTGATACAGCCACAAATTTAATTAAGATAAAAAAAATAGATCATATATATATATATATACACATAAAAATAATATTTTTTGTTGTGTATCACTCAGCCGTATTCTCCATTACTCAATTCATACGGTTCTGTCCTTCACATTGTTTTCAGACGTCATGACATTCTTGTTTTGTCTGTCAAATTGTCTAAAACCTAAAACAGAGGAAAAACAGCACATCATCATACTGGAAAAGAAGGAATAAACTTTTTTTTTGTTGCTATTATTAACTTTAAAAAATGACTTAAAATAATAATCCAAACTGTTGCAGGTTGTTTTTTTGTCAATAATCCAAAAATGAATTGACTGACCAGTTGCTGCAGCCCTAGATATTGATAATCCTTTTCGGCCGTTGTTCCTTTCTTCCTTTTTGGAACCACTGATCTTTAGGTGTGGCTATTTTTGATTTAGGCCATCTGATTGGAGTGAGCGAAATGAAAATCCTCTGTTGAAGTGGGTGTCTTTATTTTTTTGTGCAATATTGATATATAATGTGGTTATAGTTATGTTTCCAGAGCCTCATGTGATATGGTTTTATTACCAGACAGATCTATTGAAATTTCTTTCTAAAAAACTATGCTAACAATTATGCAATAATCAATTAAAGTATTGACTTAATGTAATATAATACTCCCAGAGATTTACAATGAAAGTAATTCATATCATGTACTATTAATCAAAACACCCACAGACAAATGTGTACCCTCTAATTTTAATGTCATTATATCATCCTATACACAACAACCTTATTGTGTTGATTTCAAATAACAATCATCAACATCTTCCAAATGTTTTAGTCATGTGAGTTGTTTCTATTCCATGAACTGTACGTAGGTTTGTTGCCCACTTGTGTAGGCAAGTGGACAGTTTGAATAATCACACAGTCCCACTCAATCCGACACAAGGCTGCAGTGAAACACACAACATTTTGAGGTAGTTAAAATATCTGCAGTTTTTGCAGCATTTGTTTATATTTTGCTCTGTTTTTATCTCAGTTGCCACTTTTGTTCCGGTAAGGAGAGTGTTTTCTTTTTTAAAGTTCATGATTATGACACATCTGCACAGTCATGGTCAGAGTGGTGGTTCATTTCCCTGCATCATGGCTGTTGTTGTTTGGGGTTAATACGATATAATGTCTTAATGATAATGTTGGAATGTCATCAAGTTATCTCAATGGAAAATACTATTATATAAAGGGAGGTGGAGATTCACATATACACATCATTGTAGCTTTTCCAATGCTTCTCTCTTCTCCTCTATTTCCCTCCAAGAAATATACTGCACCAGTTTGGAAGTGGCACCAGTGCCATTGCTATACTCTGTTGTATTTAGTCTCATTGTTTTAAGCCCTAATGAAAAAGCTTTAATTGTTAGATAGACTTTAAAGCTTCAGATTGCCTAGTGATGAGACACTTTTTGCGAAATATCTCAGTTTACAACCTTTTACTATTTTGTTCTGTGAAACTTTGATGATTTCTCTGTGGGAAAATAGTTCTTCAGTGCACAGAGAGAACAAGTCTTGGTGGCTGGTGCTGTTCTACTGCAGCAACTGAGCCTTTTCACAGAAAGTAAATCCACTACTTGTGCATGAAAGACTCAGAATAGACAACTGAACCAAAATAGCCTGTAAACACCTCTCTTTCCTCTCTCTCGCTCTTCATTCCTTCACCCAGTTCTTTCAGTCCTCTCCTGTGCTCCCTCTCCCTCTTTTTGTCCTTGTTATTCTTCTCTCTTTCTCTCTCTCAGACCTTCCTCTTGTGGCCTTTGGTTGTTTTTTTCCTTTGAATCTTTTTGGTTGTCATCTTATTAGCAGAGAGAAGTGATTATGCAGTGTAAAAGAAGCAGCACTGTTAGGCCACGCAAGAGACGAGCCATTCAGACAGCTTCCTGCCTCTGTCTATCTGCATCACCCCCCCAACAAGGAAATCCCATGTTTACCCCCCTTATTTCTTGGCCCTAATGTCTTAAGTGCAATCAGAACACATCCCTGGACGTTTTGCTGGAAGCTCAACATATGACAAGGCCACTGATCTATTTGAACAAGCGGAGGTCTGAGCTGGAAAACAACTACAAAACCTCTTGCTCTAGTTTAGCTAAGCTCTGCAAATAGAAGTGATCACACTGTGTGAAATAAACACAAGTTTCTTACTATGTTTGAATCCGATGCAAACACATTTCAAGGGCAATTTACTGAAACACACAAAAAATCTCAGTGTTTTTACCCTAATGATGAGATGATGACTTTCCATTGAAATCTATTTTATAAAAACAGATTTCTCTGTGGTTACAGCTCTGCACATAGTTAGTCAGCAACTTACTCATTCTTGTTACCTCCAGCAAAGATGTTGTGTTTTCATCAGTGTTTGTCTGTCAGTTAGTAGCATTTCACAAAAACTACTGGACGGCTTTCCATTAAACCTGATTGAAGGATGTGCTGTTTTTTGATATTTTCTCCAGTTTCCCAGGGATTAATTGATCGATCGTTATTGGGAAAAAAAAAAAAATCATAAGTCTGTGCATTTTGGTTCAGCTTGATTGAATTCAAGGGGCGGTTGGGCCTTGGTGGATGTAAGAGCTCGAACAAGTGCCATTCGAGTTATATGGTGAATGAAACATATTGTAAGCACGTTTGTTTGAACAGCACATTTCTACAACAAGGGAATTCAAATTTACACAATATATAAATGTCATCATAACAAATTGTCAAGTCAACAGAGGACGATACAAAAATTAAGTATTTCAAAAAATTAAAAAGTGGAGTTACACAGAGAGTTAAAAATAGATATATAAAATAAGAAATAAATTAACACTGCATGTTATGGAAATAATTATTTGATTGCAGAGTTATCTGTCATCAAATCTAAGGTGTTGGACATTCCTGCAGTAGGACTCTTAATGCTTTTAATGAATTTGCAAACTCGTTATTGGAAAGTGAGACGTTTCTAAGCTCTGTCGATCTCTGAGTATTGCACACCAGCTGCTAGCCGCTGTTCCATAGAACAGTGAATCCTATTTGCATAACTATTAATTCTACAAGCTGTTGCTCTTGTTCATAAACATATAGAAAATGAACCTATTCATGTAAAGCACTAAAATGAGGATCAACTGCTGCATTCAGTTGCAGTATTACTGGAGCCTGAATGTGTTATTTTTAATTTGCAGTAATGTTGGAGTAACGTTTTGATTCAGGGGTCAAAATGACAGGTTTTGGTTCCTGTATGTGACTGACGAGAACACTATGAACACGGCTGCATGGAAAATCAAGAAGCAAATTGTTCCATGCTCATAAAGCATCATCCAGCTAAAATGTTCTACATTAAAATGTTTGAAGAAAAGTACGAGCACCTCCTTAAGCATGAAAAAAACTTGAATCTGAGTAAAGGTTGAGGAGATTCTGTAGCTGAGCTGTAGCCTTTAACTTTCCCTAGCATTTCTTCTTCTGCAGCTTTTAATACGTTTGTCTCACCCTGTCTTTGCCTCATTTTCTTGCTCTTCTCCATGTGCTTCCCTCATTCACTTTCTCCCAGAGAGAACGTTACCTTAAAAGTTATTTTATTTTTAGACGGAACAGGGTCAAACAGAGCAGAGGACTGTGAGAGTTGGTTCAAGCTGAACCCTGAACCACTGTCTTGCTCGGTCTTTCAGAATAAAGACATGTTGTATATGTTAAAAGAAGAGCAACATGTTAATACAGTGAAATGTGTAAAACTCAACAGGGTTTCAATGAGAGTGTGGTTGGAAAGGAAGGGATGAGACTACAGCTGAGAAGGCTCTGTTATAAAACAGTTGTTTCATTCAAATAAGCATTGTGAAAACCTCTGCTTTTCTGGAACATTGAAAGAGGAGAGGGAAAACAATTTCTCGTGACAGAAGCATTACCTCACCATAACCTTATTCATCCCTCTCCCCCTCTCCATCCCTCTGGCTGACTCGTCATTTCTTTCGTTTTATTCCCAGTGTGAACAATGATATCTTTTATTTTGGGATAACAGCAGGATGACGTGAATAATCTTCTTTTCCATGATGGACTTCCAGTGTCTGTTCCCAGTTTAGTGTCTTGATACTCACTCTACCAACTTTCCAGTTCATTTGTCTCACTGTCTTTAAATACTCCGACAGGCACAATATTGTATAACAAACTTTCCTGGCCCCTTCTCATTTTCCAGTGGTGGGCACAGATTTTCTGGTGTGGAGCTCCTGCTGCTGACTGAATGCAGAGGAAAAACTGAAAGCTGATCTCCAGACCTCCCTGCAGCTTCAGGGGAGATTGTCAGATGTGTACCCAACACTCTAAGCCCCTGGCCTGGCCGAGGGGATGGCAGCCTCTGCCCTGAACCTGAACGGCCTGGGAGTCATGAACAGGTCAGTTGCTGTTTTTAGTTGGGGAAATGCTTTAAATATAATTGCTTCTTATGGTCGGACTGGTCTTTATTTTTAATGCATTACATAGTGATTAACAAAGCTTTGTTGATTCACTTATAAGGATGCATAAAATGTTGTCGTCTTTTATCTGCAATCCAAGCTTTGACGCAAGTTTATCATAATCAAATTACATATGGCCCATGTGATTCATTTTCAGTCCTATTGCTTAGACATGGTCTTTTATAATAGGGCATTAATATTCTTACATTTTCTATATAACTTACTTATTATTTGTGTATTTTTTCCTCTCCTCTTTTCAGCAGTAATCAGTTTCACACCCAGTCAGGCTCCTCTAGTACCACCTCGCGAACTAGTCCCGTCGCCCGACCGGTGCTGCCGGTTCCAGATCGGAGCACCTACTGCCAGTTACTGGGTGGGGGTCTCTACAGCCCTACCAGCCCAAAGGTATCTTAATCTCCTTATCCTTAATTACCAAATCTAACCATTAAATGTTCTCCAGTTGTTCGTCATCTGTGCTAAAGTAAAATAAACATATGTCATTAAAATTTGTAATACTAAAACTACAGTAAGTGGTTGAGGTTTCTTTTTAAGGGGTTAGAAAAATATCTAGCTTAGTGTGAAACACAGGCCAACCTTTATAATTTCGAAATATTTTTTTTCTATCCATGCAATTTCAATATTTCAAAATCATATATGTGCCATATAGTCACACCCTGTATTTTTTGTTTACATTGTACATTTCCAGTTAATATGAATGAATCATTTTTTACTTGTCTGTCTGCTAGACGAGCCCCCCACCCTTCAGTCAAACCTTTGCCTTTCCCACTTCATCCTCGCTCTGCCCTAGCCCCTCCCCTCGTGCTCGCTCACCCTCCCCGCGGAGTCCGGAGCTTCTGGGAGTCAATGTGGGCCAGCGGGTCCGGCGCCTGAGCTCACCCAGCGGTGAGGAGAGCGGTGAAGGAGACGGGCTGGACGAGAGGGGAGGAGAGACGGGAGAGGGGGGCAGGCGAGAGGAGAGGAGACGCCAGGCGCAGCTGCTGCAAATCAGCAGAGAGCTGCAGAACGTTGAGGTTCGTCTACACATCTGTATTTTCTCTACTCCTCTTTGTCTGTCTTAATCTCTCTATCATCAGGCTTTATCTAAAAATACAGTCACTGAGCAAACTCCCAGGGATTTCCTTCTTTTTCTCAATTTGCTGGGCAAGTCAGAACGGCAACTCTCACCCAGCTCACATGTGATGATCCCAAAACACAACTGTCAGTCAAGCTTTAAAAGCTGAGCAGAACAGAAGTTCAGGGTAAACCAGAGTTCATCTTCAGTTAAATTCATACTCGGCTGTGTCTTTCACTGCAGGTTTGAATGTATGCAGCTAGAAGTAATTTGAGGTTCAACTATCATGCAAACTCTAGAAATCTTGTAATCAAGTTCATATGACTTTATTATGAGGCCTGGATTGTTTGAAACTTTGTCAAGTTAATAATATGCAATGATTATGAACATTTGTTTTTTAGGTTTAGTATTGACTCGGATAATTTTGGGTTTAAATTTCATGTACAGCATTGAAATATTGTATTATCATAACTAGTGCAGTGGCTGTTCTAAACCTGCCTGTTTGGAATGGGCTGTTTGCTTGGCCTATGGTGATGCTGGTTGCAGCTTTCATTATGAGACTGTAAAAGTGACCTGCAGTAATTCAGCCACAGCAAGTAAAGACCGGCAGCAGGACTGAGTCCACAGAACCCTGAAGCTGCACCCACACTGCTGCACAAAGAGCTGTTCAACTTTTTTCTCAAAGTTCAGTGAAGCTCAACTCAATTCAGAACCCCGAACTGGAGAATCAGTCGTTGTTTCCATTGTCATGAATGCACCCGTGTCACGAACATACTGATGTCACTTATGGTAGTGAGTCGAGGAGCTGCTGCAACATAGCGCTGGTTGTCTGTTTATCCAAAGTTTATTAATATTGAAGGTATTATTTTTTTAATTTAAAAATTATATTTATTAATTGCAAATTGCACCAAATTGGACACTTCTTTTCTTAGTCCTTTGATATTAGACATGCCATGTGTGAAGTTGATAAGAGGAACTGTTCTTGAGATACATTTAGTACATTAAAGTTTGGGTTAATTGAATTAATTTTAGTTTCATATTTGAATATTTTTTGTGTTGAGCTGAAAGCCAACTGACTTTACTTTCTGTAAAACTGCAGACAGTCACACGCAGAGTTTGTGTCTTGCCAACTGTTCTTTTTTTCAAAACAGTATTGCCAAACAAGGGAAAACGCCAGAAACAGCAGCTGTGTCTCTACAATAATTCTCTATGTGTCTTTCAGGTCAGGGGAAAAGTTGGCATTTTCGAGGCCCACATTTCCGGGATTCGTGCCCAGGTGCTTAATAGCGAGCTCCAGCGCAGCCCTCGATCTCCGAGACGATCAACATCACATCCCGGCCAAGGGAACACAGCTCTTACATGCCCAATGACCCAGCCGCAAGAGAGTCAAGTTCCCTGTGTTGTCCAAAATGGTAGAGAAAAGGGAGAAGAAGTAATGGCAGGAGAAAGGAGAGAAGGAGGAAGGAACGACAGCAGTGATACACAAATGAACGCTGAGAATAAGACGCTGATTGGTCAAAATGGCCGCCATTCAGAAACAGTGATGCAAACTCCTTGTTCAGATGGGTCGTTTGTTGTTCAGGGTTCCCTTGAGGCTTGCGACCCAAATGCAAAAACAGACAGAGAGAAACAGGAGGGAGAAATTCTGGGACCAAGTGAGGGAGAAAAAGACAGAAGGGAGGGAGAAAACAAACAAATTCTGGATGTTGAAAGAGAACGGACAGAGGAAGAGGTGAGAGATGAGAAAGAGAACTGGTTGTGTCCCGAGATGCTCCAGACAGAGGCAAACAGGCCGGAGGTTAACCCTGAAACCGCTGCTTTGTGTCAGGCACGAAGCAGTGAGCGCTCCCCTTGTTTGGACATCCCCAATCAGACCTCCAACCACTTTCTCTCCATCCCACCATCCATCCCTGCAGTCATAATAACTGACCACGGCTTGGAGAGCCAGCTTCAAACTTCTGAAGGCCCAGGCTCAGACCAGGGAATATGCTGCACCCCTAGTCCCGGTTCCAGCCCTGTCCCTGGGCCAAACTTCTCCACACGCTCCCTCAGGAAGCTTTCGTCCTCCTCTGCCTCATCAGCCGGTTTCTCCTCATCTTGGGAGGAGTCGGAGGAGGATATTTCCAGTGATACAGAGAAAGGGGAGCAGCTTCTCAACCCTGCAGTCCTCAGTTCTCAACAGAAAGCAGTAAGTAGAGTGTGTCTGTTAGTGTGTTTGAATGGCAGTGAATATTTTGCACATGGAAATTCAAGTAGATTAATTATCTGTAAAAGTTAAGGGATATACTTTAAGGTTTTCACACGAACAACTTGGCTCTAGGAAGGTCTGTTAGTTTTTCGGTCGACCACTTTGATCCAAACTGAAATATCGTGAGATGGATTATCACGAAATTTAGTCCAGACATTCATAGTCCCCAGAGGATACAGCTTTCAGCTATCACCTAGAGCGGCCAGTAGACCAGACTTTTACCCATCTCTTTTGTCCCTGTGCCCGGGAGAAGTAACATCATACAATGTAGATATCTGTAGTTTCTCACCAACTCTCAAGTCTCCTCCTAAAATTTAAAAATATAGAAACTGCAGGATAGTGATCGGTGAAGATCTTGGAAAAGGTTTGTCTTGACATAGCTCTCTGTTATCAATTACACCTCAGAATGTGTGTCTGGCAGTGTGTATATATGAGTCGTGTGTTTGAATCTGCCCGTGCATGTTGGCGGGTGCTCCTGTGTCAAATTGGCCTGAGCTCTCTCTCCCTGAGTGAGGGTTGACATTCACAGTAACAAAGCTTGCTCTGTGCCCTGACCTGTGTGTGTGTATGTAGGTGTGTTGTTTTTTTTTTGCAATGTGTGGGTAATGGTAGTGTGTGTGTGTGTGTGTGTGAGAGAGAGACCGCGGGTGATAGAAAAATGGAAAGCAAGAGAATTTGCCAGTCACACACACTTAGGCTTTGCCTGCATTTGGATGCAGTTCAAAGAGGAGGCTGAGACCTCTGTGTGTGTGTGTGTGTGTGTGTGTGTGTGTGTGTGTGTGTGTGTGTGTGTGTGTGTGTGTGTTTTTATTTGTAGCCAGCTTAAGTCCACGAGGCCATCTCACTTCTGCTTTGAAACATTAGATTTAATGCAGGATTGTATAACTGATTTTTAAAAGTTTTTCTGAACATTGTGTAAGTCCCAAAAGTGTCCTTCTTTTTTTCCCATGACTTCTTGCTACAGGAAGTGTTTCTTCCTGGAATTTAAGTGTTTGCACTGTATAATTCCAGTCCGCATGAATATTGTATGAGCTTAAAACACATTTAGATACACGCCCAATTATCAACACAGCATATTTGGAGATATGGCAAGTATTACATTTTCAAATTTTCTTATAAGCAGCGGCAAAGAAGACAGAAATAAGTGGAAGACATAGCAAGTCAATGTGCTCAAGATTAATTTGTTGATGGATGCAGTTTTCTTGCATCTTTATTCGAATGATTCGTCCCTGAATCTAAGTCTCAGCTCTCCCTTGGGACACAGATGACAGACGATTTGTTTAAATTGCTTTGGCTGGTGAATTTGAATAGTGTTTGTGTCGCTCTTTGCATATTTCCACAATTCTTTTTCTTCACTTTATGCAGGAGATAGAAGCTCCTGATGGAAGCTGCAGCTGACAGGACAGGGTTTATAGTGAAAGCCTGGTTGAGCCACATCACAGCACATAGATGTCAAACATGTTAGTTATTCATGTTCTTGTCTGTAGCTTGTCACAGTTCCTGATCCGTGTAGTTTAAGGAAGCCTGTGGTGTGTGTATGTTTGTGTGTGTGTGTGTGCAAGAGGCAAACATGCAGAAACACATAAAGCATGCTCGCTCGTGTGGGAGGTATGTAGGAGAAGAGAAGAGGGAGAAGAGGATTGATACTGAGAGACATAGACAGAGAGAATAGAGTGTGAGGGAAAGAAAGAGCAGGGAAATGTTCGATATATACTGCAGCCATGTTGTCTTAATTATGACATACAGGAGACAAGTCTTCTCATGGCTTTTATCACAGGAGAAACTCAATTAAATCAATTAAATATGATTTGTCATTCTGTCAGACATTTAAAGATATCATTTGTAACAATTCTTCATTAAAATGTCTAAAGACAACTCGACCTATGTTTTATATTGTGTTGACTTGTGTACTTGCATTATCAAAATATTAAAACCCCGACAAATCAGCAATTTCATTCAAGGTAACGGGACGTTTCATTTGTTTTTTAACAGCATCAGATCCTGGTTACCCGTGACTTTGTCCATCTTTGCTGGAACCTTCAGGGCAAATGTTCTATGACGAAGCAGAAACACGCTGCTATAAAGTTAGCCAGTTAGCTGCTTTTTCCTTCCATCCTTTCAATTGGTCATGATTAACCATTGACGTTTGCTGTGTAACGTGATTAAAATACATGATCTCTTCCATGAACATTATTTGCACCAGGTCGTTTCATGATGTCATCAAATTAGGTCTTTTGTAATTGTTTAGATTGAGAGACCCCTAGTAGCCGATATTGTACATGTAAAGATAAAAATAAATAAACTTAAGTTGCTTAAGTTTAGCTCTTGTGCTGCTACTCAGACACTGAAAAATAAAAAAAGGTATAAACCCAGAGCTTCCTGCAGAATACATTCATCGTACTCAAAGGTTTAGAGTTTGTATCTAAGAGTTCAATGTGGATGCATTTGGCTGACTTCACCATTCACAGTAATGCTCCTCTGTCACAG
>NC_091111.1:9152500-9167500 GCF_024713975.1 Paralichthys olivaceus
TTTACTGTCACCGAATGCTTTTATACGTGGATTTAGTCCTTGTTTAGGGATGTTAGACAGCTTTACTCTCAGATTTTATTGAGCTATAATAACACTGCTAACATTAACGTGATAGTTGAAGCCTGTAGTGTTTCTTTTTTTTAAGTTAGACACAAACCAACCCTCCCTCTCTTGTCGTCGCCTCTCCTGCCCTCGTCCGATTGCATTTTAATGTCTCCAGGTCCTACATCTACAAACCCAGACAACGGCTGTTATTACTCACACTTGAGGTAGTCCAGACTTTCTCGTACTTGCCGTCCACATGTCTCCCCCTCTCTTAAACACACACACACACACACACACACCAGCTATAAGTGGGCATCACGGTCGACGGATGACAGTCTGAGTTGATGGAGAAAGCACAGGCCCTGGCTACTTACCAAGCTGTAGCCTGATACTCTTTTTTTCTCTCACTAACTGACTAAAGATGGTGAGAAAAATGAGAATGGGTAATACTACTCGTTTCAATTCATTTGGTCTCTCTGGTGGGCTGAAAAAGCTCAATCAGTCTTGCATTTCCTTTAACCACAAGACAGTGGTGATAGACATGTGTTGTGTGATTTTTCTTTGCGGCTCTGTGTCTTAACCTTTTGTTGCTCAGGGGATGAAGATGAAGATTTCCATAACAAGCTTCTACTCAGTGTTGCCTTTTGCCTCCAGGCTGCCGTCATCTCACTAAAATAAACTATTGAATCTTTAATTTTTGATTCTGAAATTGCAAAGAAAGAATTCTGTTTTTCTATGAGCCTAAAGGATTTGATTGATATCAGCTTGCGGTTTTTCCATTTAAAAAGGCAAATCCTAATAAACCCAATAATATCACAGGGTCAAACCACTCTGACACTAACTCAGCTGACCCACCACCTACCTCAGAGTTAGTTTCCAACATGTGATCCATACACATGTTTTTTTTCTCTCTCCTCCACTGGGTCAGAGAAAACTCCCTCATGTGACTTTGTGTGTGTGTGTGTGTGTGTGCGTGCGTGCGTGCGTGCGTGCGTGCGTGTGTGCACATCTAACCATAGATAGTCATGCTATCAGCTGATCCAGATAATGTGACAGGGGTTATATATCTCCTTCTATGGTCTCTTTTCTCTCCTCTTTCCTCTTATCTCATCCTTCTCTCCTCATCCTCTCCTCTCCTTTCCTCGTTCTCTCATCTCCTCTCCTCCGCTGGTCACCACCAGTTACGCTGCAGCAAAGCGAGGCATTGTTGAAACCCACAGAACATCTGGAATTTTTCCATCTGAAATTCTGCAGGCAGAAAACATTATTCTGAATATTTTAATCAGTAAGATTGTGATTTATTATATCTTGATGTTGCAACATGCAGCAAAGTTAGCACATGTTGTCTAAATCTACTTTTCAGGACGGTTCAGGAGAATATTACTGCTCAAAGGGATAAAGTGGTATTTTTCCAAGGAAATTAAGGGACAGCAGAGAGTGGTCCATTTAAAAACAATTAACTTTCACCTTGTGTTTTTGCTCATCTCATTATGTCAAACTTGTTTCTTCCATCCTAACAGTTAAGGGCTGTAGTCCACCAAACTAAATCTTTCTCTTTAGCCAGTCAATTTGTTGTAGGGGATTATCTTTTTGTGAATGACTGAGTGTTTGTTTGTGTGTGTGGCAGGAGTCCCACAGTTCAATGTGTCCCTGCCAGGGACAGAGAGAGCCTTTGGAGAAACACTCACTGTGTGTGTGTGTGTGTGTGTGTGTGTGTGTGTGTGTGTGTGTGTGTGTGTGTGTGTGTGTGTGTGTGTTGGGGGGGGGATTTTTTGGGAAGTGAGGACATTTTGACCAGTCCTTACTTTTTCAATGGGCTGTTTGAGGGTGAAGACTTGCGGTTAGGGTTAGGCATTCGGTTTGAAACGTTAACGAGGTTAATCAGCTCGAGAAAGTGTCCTCAATAATAATAAGTAATACGAACGTGTGTGTGTGTGCGTGCGTGTGTGTTACCCAGGGAAACCCCAGTTTGATCCTCCAGAGTTCAGTTGGAAAAAGTGTGGGAGAGCGAGGACAGATCCCCCAGGGTCAGGGATGCTTCAGTGTGCTTTTGTGTGTGTATGTGTTAAACAGTGAAATCCTCCAGATGCTGCAGAGAAATGCTGAGAGAGTAAGCTTTTAATAGACTTAGACCTAAATTCATATTTTACAAAGCATGCATAAACACTGCCTCAAATCCTCATCATCAAATATCATGTCTTACCACACTGGTCACGAGGCAGCATTTATGTAACCTATAAAGCAGGAGGTTCTGGTGGAGCAAATGATCGATTGATATTGACAGATTTAATTCAGTCTGGCCCTGTGTTACGCTGGCAACCTGTACAGGATGTGCCACTCCTCTCACCCAATGTCAGCTGGAAGTCTCCCACCACATTGTAACCCTCAACTAACAAGTGGTGTAGAAAATGGATGGATGGATGGATCATTCATCACTGAAGGATCATCTCTTATGTTTCTGTTCGTAGCACAAGTCTTGGAAGAAGATTAAGAACATGGTCCACTGGTCTCCGTTTGTCATGTCCTTCAAGAAGAAATATCCCTGGATACAACTGGCAGGGCACGCAGGTATTGTGGACACACAAACACACAAATAACAAGGTTCAAATATGTTTTAAAAGCTAAATACCAAAGTGAGTTGGGGATGAGCCTCCTTCTTTTTCTATGTGGAAAGTTGTGACGCTGGAAATGCTGGGATGTTGTATCAGTGGAAGGAATAGTTTGGATGGACAGTAGCCTAAAAATTGTTAGCAAGGTTTTGTTTGTGTATAATGTTTTAAAGCTTTTACCGAATCTTTGTTGTCAGCACTTCGGTGCTAGTTCTTTGAGACCTAGAGGTCAGAGCCCTAAGAGGAAGTGTGTGTGTGTGTGTGTGTATGTGAATGAGTAGAAGCGAGATTCAGAAACATCAGGTGTTTAAATAGACATCTTTGAGTTTGAGTTTCAGCTGAAGAGAAATGAGGGCCTGCAGCGACTCCACAGTAAAATAGTGTGTTTTTACAGGGAGCTTCAAGGCAGGAGCCAACGGTCGCATTTTAAAAGTGAGTCAAACCTTCACATCAACCACACCCTCTTTGTCATGGCATTCAGATTACATCCTGGTACAGAATAAGTGCAGCCAAGGCTACGTAATAATGATATGATGATAACTTGCTGATGATATTCTGTAGAAACACTGTGAATGTGAGCAGCGCTGCTTGTCCCTCCTGATGAGGGACGTGCTGCGCCCCTACGTCCCTGGTTACCATGGAGATGTAGAGAAGGACGGCCAGAAGTACAACCAGATGGAGGATCTGCTGGCCGAGTTCGACTTTCCATGTGTGATGGACTGTAAGATGGGAGTGAGGTGAGAAAACATCCCGTTAGACAGCCTCATATAAATCTTCAGCCAGCCAAATAGTCAGTGTGTAGATGGAGCGCTCAGCTGACTCATACAGTTTGGCTTGACGTTTAAGTCTATAAAAGGTTACTTGAATTATAGAACATTAAGTGTTTTGTGTTATTTTTCTCACAGATGGGAGAATATTTAATATAATTAATTAGATGAAATCATCGTATCCACAAAGTAGCCACTTTATGTGCCCTGCCAAGGAGGTGAAGTTTTCATCTCCATTACAATTTTATACGGATCCAGGTCGGGAGGCGGACCCAGGAATCTTTTTGCTTTTTCTTTAATGTCTTTAATGTTAAATATCAAAAGTAGCAGTCAGTAGAGCGTGTACCCAGAAGTCCCCTCATGAAACCACATTTAAATCTGCTGCATCCATCCATTGTCTTATGCTTATACGGGCTGGGTCGCAGAGGTAGCTGACCAGGTAGGGTCTGGGTCTACCTCCCGGTTGGTCATGCCCAGGCAGGCTCCAGAGGAAGGCCCAACAACCTGACAGAGGAAACTAATTTTGGCTGCTTGTATTTCATGATGTCATTCTTTGGGTGACAACCCAGAGCTTGTTATCATAGGGGAGGGTTGAAAAGTACATGGACTGGTATCTTGAAGCTTGCATCCTGAATTTCCTAGATCCACATTTTTATTTGGATTCATGCATTATTCCCTGGAACATTTGTAAGAATGTCAAAAATGCCCTTTGTCATGTTGTTCTCGATCTGCCCTCTGATCCGGATGTGCACCACATTTGTCCGTCACATCCTTCCACCAAGTTTTGTGGAAATTGGTTGGGGAAGTTAATAATCCTTTGTTGTCTCTGTGGGAAATACAGCAATTTCCTTATGTCAAGGTGAGCCATGCAAATAACTCTCTCCTAAATACTGCATGTTTTGGCTTTGAGGATTTGTTTAAAGTTCATATAATCTTCTCATTGCTCATGCGTCTTGCCCTGTCACATTCTTTGTGATTCTGACACATTCCTACATCCGGGAATCCGTCTTAGAGCGTGTGATGTTAACCACTGTATCCTGCTGTTTTAGTAGAGACATCGTACCGGCTCTCTCAGCCTCTGCTCATCTTTCTCACCCACTTTTTCTTCTGTCTGCACCACCTGTTTCTTTTCCCTCGCTTCAGAACCTATCTAGAGGAAGAGCTGACCAAGGCTCGCAAGAAGCCTTCTCCGAGACCTGACATGTATCAGAAAATGATTGAGGTTGATCCTGTGGCAGCTACACCCGAGGAAAACGACCAGAAAGCGGTGACCAAACCCAGATACATGCAATGGAGAGAGACCATAAGCTCAACGGCCACCCTGGGATTCAGGATAGAGGGAGTCAAGGTAACACTCACTGAGCCTTCCTTCCCTTCTTTCTTCTGGTGTTCAGTGTGTGTCTGTGTGAGGGTGTGTGTGTGTCCTTCAGGGGCGTGATCTAACTTCCTGTTTTGAGCAGGAACTTCCTCTGAAGAATATGTTTGTGCATGAGATCCTTTGTCGTACACGAAGCCTGTTTGTGGCAGCTCTATAGGCCTCAGCATCTGGTACTGACATTGCATACACATGCACACACAAATCTCCCTCTCTGTCTTTATTTGAGGGTCGTGGCTATATAAGGACATTCCCGGCTTCCCGGTGGTCTGTTGCCATGACACCAAAGGTTATCCCTTAAAAACAATCACACAGAAAAGTGTGTGTGTGTGTGTGTGTGTGTGCGTGCGTGTGCGTGCGCGCGTGCGTGCGTGCGTTTGCGCGCGCGTGAATTTGAGAGTTGTGCTCAGACTTGAACCATAAAGGGGAAAAATACTTTAGTCTTCAAATAGTTCCTTGTTGCCAGGCAGCCATCACAATAAGAAAAGCTCATTTATTTCACTGTGAACCCACCAACTGTTTTGACTTCCACTGCTGGTTCTGCTCCTGATGCTAATCTACTGTACTTCCACTGAAAATATTAATATAACTTCTCAAATACTGAAAAACAAAACAATGATTTCAATGTTTCACCTGGAATTCTGGGTAAATGGGAAGGTCCTTCTTGAACGTTTTGTCACAGTGATTGATTAAATAATCCTAAAGAATTACTGATAGAGTAATCTGGAATGAAAATAATCCTTATTTACCGTATCAAATTAGTCACTTTACCACAGAAATTACACATTTGTGAGAGTGAAATATTTTTGACTCAGTAGTCAAAGACAGTTTCCTGCTTTAAGGCTCTAAATATATATTTCCCTCAATGCTTCATTTCCTCCCCCCATTGTTTTTCCTGTTTTCTTTTTGTCCATTCTCTCCTCTGCCCCTTTTCCTTCCTCACCTCCCGTCCTCTGCCTCAGCCCCATCCTTCCCATCTATACCAGAAGCCTGGAAATTGTAGTTATGCTAAATTTTTTTAAGTATAAGTTAAGGTACTTAAGTTTGTGCTGTCTACAGCGATATATTGTCATATTCTATTACTGCAAATAAACATGTTAAACTGTCACATAACATCAGTCCTCACATTGATTGCCACCTCTCCTCTCCTCTCCTCTCCTCTCCTCTCCTCTCCTCTCCTCTCCTCTGTAGAAGGAGGATGGGACAGTGAACAGAGATTTTAAGAAGACAAAGACAAGAGAGCAAGTTACTACAGCCTTTCACGACTTTGTCAAAGGAAATAAGGACGTGCTGGTAAGTGTGCTGGTAAGCATGTTCCTGTGTTCCTGTGTTCCTGTGTTCGTGTGTTCCTGTGTGTGTGTGTGTGTGTGTGTGTGTGTGTGTGTGTGTGTGTGTGTGTGTGTGTGTGTGTGTGCGTGTGCGTGTGCGTGTGCGTGCGCGTGTGTGCGTGTCAATGGCCTTGACTACTGTATGGGACTGAAAAACAGATGAGGAATGGACACACACATACATATGGAAACACATGTGTACATACTGTAGATGTGGCCTCATGCTTCCAGGGTCAAACAAAAAGGGAAGTCCTTGGGCTGCTACACACAAACACATACACACACACACATTCAGTTGCATACAGTGAGAATAGGAAACCATTCATGACTGTGGTGTTGTATTTTGAAATGATTGAAGGAATTATTATGATTATTAAATGAACAGGAATTTAGTTTTTTGACATTTGCTAATTTTTAAAATATAAAACATGCTTCCAGAAACGTAAACTGTGCAGCTGAGTGGACTGAGAATTGGAAATCAAATGATTTTGGGTTGTTGTGATGTTTTCTGGTTGAATCAGCAGCTCACTTCTGATAAAGCCAAACAAAACTGACTGTGTGTGTTTTCTTTACAGAATAGTTACCTAACCAGGCTGAAGGAAATCAGAGACACTCTTGAGACCTCCCCCTTCTTCAAAACCCACGAGGTAAAGGCACATGTCCAGTGACTGAAACAGAGTTTTACTGCTGCTCTCTTCACAGCTGCTGCTTCTACAAGAACAAACGTCTACTTTTAACTTAAAACTGATCAGATCTTTCTTTTATAAACTTGATTTAAGTCAAGAACTAGAGTGGCACTCAGTAGAGCACATACAGTACCTCTGCCACAGTTCCCTTATATTCAACCAAGCTGCAACACATTTCACACTCATATCATATCAGTTCACTAAATCCACAATAATTATATCCTTCCCTTACATACCAGATCTTCCACTGTTAAAGAAAGTGGAAACATAATTAATGGATCTTCACCTTTGCCCCTCAGTTTGCACACTTAAATGTTTTTTTTTAGCTATAAACTAATAATATCTTGAGTCTTGATAAAATACATTAATGCTGGTTTTATTGTCACACTTATTACCAAATTTATAAAACAAAACATTTAATGGTTGAACATAATGCCACCCAAACCCTCTTGGATGCTGCATGTACAACGCTTTTGCAGCTTCAACAGCTTGAGTTGTCTCTACTTCATATTATTCATATGTTTGAAAATGTTAACACCCTGTAAGGCGACCACTCGTGAGTGGAAATCTGGAAAGATTCACTCATTTTCGAATCGATGCTGAAACTAAACCTCTATGTGAGAATTTCCGTGTTCTGTAGACTGATGGAGAACTAAAACTGCATCAAACCTGTTCTTTGGTTTTTTTTTGGGCCTCACTGTAGATCCATATTTTAATTTAGTGAAAGTGACCTGCTCTTGCAAACACACCAGTCCTCATGTTGCATCTACCCTGACACAGCAGGCTTTGTCATGGAAACTGGGCAGCAACAGTCCTGACCACACATTCAGTTTCACACTTGCGATTGTGCGCGCACACAATCACCAGTACATTTGAATGTAAACAGAAAACAGGAAGCGAACAATGTGAAGTGGAAAAAAAAAACAGTTTGGTATTTATTTCTCGTCTTTGTGTTTCTGCAGGTGATTGGCAGCTCCTTGTTGTTCGTTCACGACAGTAAAGGGCGGGCCAAAGTCTGGATGATTGACTTTGGGAAAACCACACCTCTTCCTGATGGAGAGGAACTCACCCACCGAGCATTGTGGGTAGAGGGCAACAGAGAAGATGGCTACTTTTTTGGACTTGATAGTTTGGTGGACATCATTTCATCCATGTTGAACTCTGAGACTTGAAGTCTGAGGAGTTTTGAATTGGACATTTGGACTCACAACAGTCGGGGAACACTCTGGATTTCCTCGTGGATGCTCTCAGACATTTGTCCTCATCTTGGTAAACACATCATCCCACAACAACGCCTGGCCCATTCACTGACGGATGCATTGTATTTATTCTTATGTAGTGGAGTTTTAGGAGCTACACTTTAACCATTCATAGCCTTCTTGTGTTTTCCATAACCCCTCCAGGGTTTCCCAGCAGACATTTTAACTTGTCACAGCAGGAGAAACTCAGTTACATTAACAATGTCCCAGTAATCCACGAGCCAGCACGCACAGAATGTGCTTCTTCTCCTGTGACTTGTAAAAATGACAGTAAGAAAAAGTGTATTTTTCATATTCTATAGTTCTCAATACAAATTCAAGGAATAGGCAAGAAATATTCTATGTTTCTATATATTCTAAGATTCTCAAACTCGATGAATCTCTCATCTACTTTGAAACTTGTTTGTGGGTCTCAACCCCAAACACATTGGTTCCTATGAAGATGTTTCTATCATGTTACAAATATTTATTTTAAATAGAAATCAGAATATGTTAGGTTTTGTCTTTTCATGGAATTTGTTTGACACTATGAAAAATATAGAATATCATCCAACATGAAAACAACTGTGTGCAAAATGAAAAATAAATCTGACACTGGCGCCCCCAGGTGGTAAAATAAAAAAGTCACTTTTAATTAGGTTTAAATAGTTTGACGGATGCTTCAATTCTATAAAAACAGTTTTCATAGCGGTTTTAAAATTGCAAGGGTTTAACACTTTTAGTGCCAATTGATAATTTTAAATAACTACCTTGTTCCCAGCACCTTTGTATAATCTGCGAGATGTTTGTGTAACTGAAATCGTTTTTTTTTGTTTTTTTTCATTTTTGACCACAACTTCGTTCATGTCCATTTTCTTAAAAAAACACTTACAGGAATTATATTTACATCTTTAAATGTACAGTCGCATGTGTTTTTACGCATTAGAAGATGATTTTAGGTTTGTTTTTACAGTGGAAGACAAAACCAGTCTCTTTTTCAAGCCATAGTCAGAGTTTAGACGCTGTAGATTTGTCTTCTACGTTTTTTGGACATTTGAAGTCATTGTTTCAAACTTGCAGCCAACATGGAGACATCGAACGTTGGTGGCCACACACTCCTCACCCTCCTCACACGTTGTTGGGATTGTTCACAATGTACAGAGAGATGTAACATGTTAGATGTAGATTTTTGTTTTTTTTAATGTAACATTATTTTAGTCAAACTCTGTGGAACACTCACAGCCATGAACAATCGTATTTAAGCTATACAGTGCCTTGACGTTACAAAGCCAAGTAACTGAAAACACGTCTCTGGATGTTATTGTAATAGTCTTAATGATCAGTTCCTGGGTGCATGTTTATTATCCTCTTAAAAGTTTGGGCTTAATTTTGTTAGTTCATCCTGTTTTTATTTATAACATTATATTGTGTTTTCTTTGTTTTTTGTTAATGGGAAACTGTGACATTTTCAATCCTGGGCTGTTGTGTTGTTTTGTCTTCAAGCATGTTTAACATTATGAGTCAAACTATGAGGCAGGTGAAAAACTATTGGATATGACTGTTGATAGATTGATTTATAACCGGAGGATGAGACCCATTTACTGTAATGGGGAACGCAAACAGTCATTTAGAATCTAACTTAGCTATAACAGGTTCTTGATGAACAGTGAGAACATGACAGCAGATGTTTGCAGAGTGTTAGTCCATGTAGTGCCTTCTTAAAGACAATGTCCAACATTTTGGGAAATGGACTTGTTGAGAGTTTAATGAGAAAAAGATTGACACCATATTTGTACTCTAAATGTATCACCCTTCTTAATAAACCCTCAGCAAGGAAGGTGTGTTTCCCAACATGTCTGACTGTTCCTTTAAGACCAAACATCTTAGTTGTTGCTTATGCTCCCCAGTGTGCACTTAAGAGTCATTCCCTTGTAGGTATGATGTTGTTCTTGGTTTTCTATTTATTTGGATTGTCCTTTAAAAAATGGTTTGGTGAAAAAAGTCCTGCTTCCATGTGTGACTTTGGGATCTATCTTTCTATCTATATGTTAGGGGTGTAGTGATTCTCCAACTCCACAGTTCAGTACAGACCTTAGCTTTACGCCGGGGTAAGATAAAGAAAATAAAACAACTCCTGCCAAGGCACCAGATTTCATACACTCATAAATATCAATTCCCTAAATGTGCCTGATATTTATCGTCAAGATTCACAAATGAATAAATAAAATGAATCGCTTCTTCCATGACACATACCTCATCCTTCCACCAAGTTTGGTAGAAATCCATGCAGTTGTTTTTTTTTTGTTGGACAGGGATGAAAACATAACCTCCGTAGCAGAGGTCAAAATTGAATAAACTCTAAATACATTTTACAACAATAAAGTAACAAGAGCTCAACAGGCTGTTGCTAAAGTGGTGACAGAGGGTTGGGGTGTCACACTCCAGTCATCTGTCACTGTGGACGTTTGTGTTACTGGTTGGTCTCGTTTTCAGAATGGTTGCAGCCCTCATAGATAATTCCTCCACATAATAACAAACTATAAGAGCTTTTTGTCCCACAGGATGAGATGATAATCCTGTACAAAGTTTTGTGGAGCCGTGGATTCACACGCCTGAACTTAATATTTCATCATTCCACCTTATAAGACCGTTTTTTTTCTGCAGGGGTTGTAGTTCGGTTTTGGCTCTGGTCCAAAATCTACTGTTATCAGCAGGATTTGATCATGCACAGAAAAATACCCTGATGTGTATCTAGTTCAACGCCTTAACCACGACAACAAGAAATTGTGTGTCCACCTGAATTGTACATGATGTTCTACCTTATGATCCTGATGTGACTTTTCCACTTGTGTGTAAAATATTTCCATGCACTGCTGGAGGCTGAAAATCCAAACGTTAGAGACAAAAAGTTGCTTTTGCAAAATTGTTCACCCCTGACATTCATGCCAATAAAGCATTCTGAATGGAAAAAGAAACAAAAGTGTCTGTGTGTTGCATCATGTTTCTTTCATCTCAACTAGAGGAGAACGGTGCGCTGGGCCTTTCCAAGGTTTGGTTCGTGCGTCGTCTTTTCTAACAGCGTCATTATCCATTCTGAGAGGATTGAAATTGTCAAATGTTTAGCTGGAGGTGTGATCACTCAGTCGTGATTGGACCAAAACAGTCATTACATCAGAAAATAATTTCATGATTTACATTTTCACATTGAGTAGCAGTGGCAGAGGGTAATTCTTCTTTGATAGTGACACACTAGCTCCATTGTTTGTCAGTGTTTGCTTTGCTACAAACCTACAATCTTCTCTGTCTCCTGAAGGAGCACTGAAGGGAGGGGGGTGTATTTGTTGTACTGTTGAGTCCAGATGGCAGCAGGCTTTCTCCAGAAATACTTACTCCTGCTGTAAAGTGCTCATATCTACAAGTCGTCTGCTGAGGCTCAGGTTTGAAATGAGAAGATAGACACCAGCCCAGGTTTTACACAGCTCTGTGTATTTCACTCATCAATAAGCTTCCTGTGAACCTGACCTGAGAATGCTCCCTCTGACCTCTTGCTGCTGCTGCCATGACCACATTAATTGCTGTGTTTGCATGGGGGGAGGTGTCATTTGCCATTCAAATCACACCTGTCCACAGCAGCAGCATCCGGAGCTGGTCGGAAAGAGAGGTTTTGATTCAGGGGCTAGGACTCATCAGAGGTTGTGAAATGTGAAACAGTAGAGAACATGCAGCTCCTACAGTTTTATAGTGTTTGGCCACTTGGGCACTTTTGTCATTGTATACTGGGAAACCAACTATGTTGAAATTATAGTTTAAAATACATGTAATGACTCATATGTCTTGTAGGAGTGCTGGCATGTACTGAGGCTTCAGACCCTTGCAGTGACCACAGGTTTGACTTCAACTCCTGCTGCACGTCTTATTCCTCCACTTTCTCCCTTTCACTCTTTGGCTGTCTCATCAATAAAGACAGAAATGCCCAAAGATTTTTTGACTTGTAATCACATATATTTATTGCAGTTCATACCAGGGCACATTTAATCACACTAACTGCTTTATTTTTTAAATATGGTAACTATTCAGATTGATATTTTATTAATTCTACACTGTCTGATCATAACATTTAACAGTGACTTTTCACGTTGTTTTTTGAAGACTGTGTTTATTATTTTTCACCATCATTTCAAAATGTAACACATGGAAGAACATGATATATATACATAAGAATATATACATATACACAGCCATAACACCCACATGCATATATACCCATACATACAGATATACATATGTACCCATATCAGAATCAGGTTTTATTGCCAAGCAGGTTGAAACATACAAGAAATTTGCTGAGGTGTATTTACACAAGTATAAATATACAAAAATATGAAAAATAGAAAAATGGGAAACAAAATTAAAAATTAAAAAATACTATAAGCACAGAGGGAGGGATTGTGCACTATGTTGTATATACACATACACAAGAAAGGGGAAAAACAAATAGAGCAGAAAATAAGATGAAGATATAAAAACATATTCAAACATCATGAATGTATAGGCAATAAAAGTCAAACAGGTCAGTGTTGATGTGGTGCAGTCTCTTCACCAGTAGGTGGATGCAGAGGCCGGTTTCACACACACACACACACACACACACACACACACACACACACACACACACACACCCGTCCATGTTATAGTTTATTCTTGGCACACGCGTGTTGTTTGTATTTAAACGTGTCAGTCATTGCCTCAGTTCCTTGTTTATTATAAAAAATCGAATCTGTTGCCAAGAACATCGTGTCAAACTTCACAATGCAACACACACCTGCACGTTTCCCCCCCCTCATCCCCCTGGACCAATCAGAAGGCGCCTTTTGTCCCCACCTCCTGTCAACAGACGACGAGGACCAATGGGAGCAGAGGACGAGTCTGAGCGGAAGCGCAAAACCAGAGCCGCGCAGAGCTGAAGTTGAGCAAACCTCGTGGCGCATGTTTGCGTGGGTGGGATGAAAGTGTGCGCCACCTACTGGTGAAATGAGGACTTTTGAAAAAGAGTTTGAGTCCAGAAGAGGAAACGACCTCATGGATAAATCACCTCATTGATTCACGAGGAAACGTGCAGATGTGATGTTGATGATTTCTGCCTTCTTCCAGTAACTACCTAACTTTAGACCTCCCTCATGTGCGAATCAATATCTGCACAACTGGATTCATTTGTGTTGTTTTGTTGTTGCTCGTGTTTGATTGTTCGTTGCTCATTGTGAATGTTTCTTCTTCTCAGGCCTCATCTTGGTGAAGAGATCTTGATCTCAATGTGACTGCCTCATTGAATAAAGATTAAATATAAAAAAATTAAACATCCAAAACAACTTTCCCAAAACAAAAGAACGAACTGTAATGTATAATAATAATAAGGATACAAATAATAATAATAAAATATTCATATAGCAACTTTTAAGACAGAAATCAAAGTCAAGTAAAGTAAAAAATAAACAAACTAACTTATTTGTACTGTTGTTGTCATTGTTATTATTGCTACAACAGTATTCTCATCATTACAATAATAATGGTACAAAATAATAATAATAATAATCGTGATGATATTCTAGGAGAATAAAATATACACTTATCTAAACAGGGTTACAAAGTGTTTCCATGGCAAAAAAATGAATGAACTAAAATAGAGGGTTATTTTAAACGCCAAATCATAATAACATAATAGCAACCAGTACTAATATCACTTCCATGACCAACAATAATCACATTGATCATCTATACTTGATGTCAAACAATTCTTCAAACTGTTTTTACACATGAAACAACATCGTGTGTCGGAACCACAGGTCGGAACCATGGTGTCTGAGAGGAGCACTTCAGAGCTCGGAAGAAATTCCGAGGAGCACTTGCGTGGGTTGAGTCAGTGCGTGGCTCTGGCTGCAGAATGAAGTTGGTAAATAAGGTTTGACCTCCCTCGCTGTGTGGAGGGAGGGAGAGAGAGAGGGAGAGAGAGAGGGAGAGAGAGAGGGAGAGAGAGAGGGAGAGAGAGAGGGAGAGAGAGAGGGAGGGAGAGAGAGAGGGAGAGGGGGGGAGGTAAAGTGGATTACACGCTGACCGTCAGCAGCAGCAGCGGGAGGACCACAGACAAACACCCCGCAGCTCCCGGTGCCTTCAGTCCGTCCTCTGGAACTGGTGTTGGGGGGAAAAGAGGGAGAGAGTCCCGCGCTGTCCTGCTCCTGTCAGCAGAGTTCGATCTCGCCCACCACACCGTGACCCCGTGGTGGTGAGTATGTGCGACGCTAATCACGCGTTATCCGATGAATATGCGCAGGAAGACGAAGTGGCGCATGTTCGGGTTCGTCCTCTCAGTAATCCAGCGTTTGTTTGCACGAATCCTCCGCAGCGCGTGGACGTGTCCGACCTCCACGACTGTTATTCACTCGCGCAAACTTCACACGAGCCGCAACTCAGATCAGTGCACCCGGAAAAAACTAGATTCATTCTAAAACACGTTGATTGTTCAGGGTCTCATCCGTGTAGCGCAGTTATAATTCTGGATTAAATCAATCAACGTCAGAAATACACGGCCCAGGTTTGTTGTTGCGGAGTCTCGTGGCTACACGCCCACGAGGAAGTTGACGGCCAGATTTTTAATGCTGATGAGACATTTACATGCGATTTAAGTCAAACTTTTTAACGTACAACCCGCGTGTTATTTGTCTTTAGTGTGGGCATTATACCGAGCACACGCACGTGCACACCATAGACTGTATATAAAGAATGTACATTAACCCTGAATGTGAGTGTAGAACGTGTGATTGAAGGGTGGTTTGTAGAATAGTGACACCATATTAGATCAGAGAAGATAATATTTGTTGATCTCACGCAGGGGAAGTTCACTCATTATATAGTTGGAATGATGAAGTCAATGAAACATGTAAAGGTATAGAAATAAAAT